>NC_136967.1:43888812-43948812 GCF_032717465.1 Coenobita brevimanus
ATCTTACTGAAGCAATGAAGAAAGTCAAAATAGGGAAAGCCCTATGATGGAGTGTGTGGTGAAATGCTGAAGTATGAGGGAGATATAGTAATAGAATGATACGGAATATGTGCAGACTGGTCTGGGAGGAAAGCAGAGTCCTGGAGGATTGGAAGTCGGGTATTAATATTCCTCTGTACAGAGGAAAGTGGGGAAAGGAATGTGTCATTATCATAGGGGAATTTGTCATCTTAGTGCAATAAGCTAAGTATATGGTAGGATACTTATTGACAGTTAGGGAAATAACAGAAGAATTAGTTCGAGCAAAACAGGGAGGTTTTAGAAAGGGAAGAGGTTGTGTAGATCAGGTTATTCATTCTTAGATCATTAGTGGAAAAGTTTCTAGAGAAGGGAAAGAAGTTGTATGCTGCCTTCATTGATTTGGAGAAAGCATACGACAGAGTGGAGACAAGGAATGTGGAAAAGATGAGAATATGTGGAGCAAATGGGAAGTTGTTGAGTGTCGTGAAGAGTATGTATGAGGATGCTAAGGCTGCAGAGCGTGGGGATGGCGAACTGAGTGAATTATTCTATTTGAAGGTTGGATTGAAACAGGGATGTGTCATGTCCCCATGGTTGTTCAATCTGCATATGGATGGGATAATAAAAGAGGTACATGGTAGGACACTGCATGTTGGACTGGCCATAATGAGAAAGGGTAGCGTTTGGAAACTTCCTGTATTGTTGTTTGCAGATGATACTGTTTTGTTAACCGAGGACGAAGGGGAACTTCAAGGCTTGGTGAAAGAGTTTGGGGGAATGTGTGAGAAACGGAATCTAGAGGTGAATGCAGAGAAGAGTCTTCGAGAGAAATGAAGTCAGTGAATGTATAGTGAGGTTGGATGATTAAGAAATGGAAAATGTGAGTGCATTTAAGTACTTAGGTAGTGTGATGAGTGAGGATGGAAGTTTGGAGGATGAAGTGCTTGAAAGGGTACAACAAGGAAGAACGGTTGCTGGTTCTATGAAAGCAGTGATAAGAAATAGGGAAGTGAGCATGGAAGTAAAAATATCGATGAATGATAGCACTGTGTACCAACTCTATCTTATGGAAGTGAAGCCTGGACCTTGTTAGAAAGATACATGTCAAGAGTGAGATAAGTGGAAATGAATTACTTGAAGGAGCATGTCCAGTTACGTGGAGAGACAGAATGGTAAATGAAGATGTGAAAGAGCGTTGTGGTGTTGATATGGATGTGACAGAAACCGTTAGGATAAATACACTGAGGAGGTTTGGCCATTTGGAGAGGATGGAGAGCGAGAGACTAACGAGGAGAATGTACTGAATTAAGTTGAAGGGGGAGAGGGAGGGGGAGGCCGAGGATGAGGTGGAGGGATGGAGTGGAGAGGTATATAAGAGTGGAGGTGTAAGCTGGGAGCAGGGCAGTGAAATGGCGAGGGACAGGGAGAAATGGAGGCGATTTGTTTGTGGCTAACCCTTACGGGATTGAGGAGTCCGGCAATAGATAGACAGATAGATCTCTTTTACCACATCAGGATGTGGGTAGAAAAACATTGGGTAGATGCAGGTACATCTCATTAATTTATATCATATAAACTTATAGAAAGCAGTAATCAAGGAATAGCTGGCTCAAGCACGAAGTACTGACACTTCTTTTTGTCACTTTCTTTGCTTTATACCGTATAAAAAATACTTGTATCTTATTTTTATATACTCTACTGACAATCGTTTCACACTGTCGAAATCTGAATTGAAGCGGGAAATTTCACTGGGCAACTGTCGTGTTGTAGAATATACGAGTATATAATTTGTTTACAAATCCTTGAATCACATTTCACTTTAAAAAACGATGAGATATATATGATCAGTTGTTTATTACCTCCGCCAAGGAAGTTATGTTTTCACCCTTGTCCGTCTGTTTGCTGGTTGGTTGATTTGTGAGCAAGATTACACAAAAACTACTGGAAAGATTTCCACGAAACTTGGTAGAAGAATGGGCCTTGGCCCAGAATACACTCAAATAAGTTTTGGTGCGGATCCGGGTAAATGTGCGGATCCAGGACTTTATTATTTTTTTTTTTTCACTTTCTGTAAGTTTGCGAGATAGGGAGCTGGCGGAGGTATGCACGCTACCGAGTGCCATTCTAATTAGGAATGATATTATCATCCGACACACACACACACACACACACACACACACACAAGCATCTGTTTACACATATATCTGCCTATCTATTTATGTCTATCGATAGATAGATAGACAGACATATAGATATAGATGTACAGAAACTTCACTTCACCGGAAAGAACCGTATTGTATATAAAATTCCATGGAAACACTGTAATCGACTTTTATTGGATAATCTGGAAAAGACTTGGAAACCAGACTCTCACAGCATAAGTATAGTGTAAGAACGGCCCAACAGAGTAATGGCTTATTACAACACAAAGCATCCAGTGATCACACATGGAATGGGAGAGCCTCCTAATTAGGCTTACAACTGTGAGAAGTTAGTGATCATCCTCAGCTGAGAGCAAAGGAAGGAAAGACGCGACTCTAGCGCGAAGCTGGGGATGGGAAAGTCAGCAATGAGAACGTTAGGTAAAGGAAGAAAAAAGGAACAAACCACACGGTAAGAGTATGGATACAGAGGAAAGAGGAGAGAGAAAATATGGGAAAATGAAACGGAACTATAAGACATGGAAAATCGTTGAAGGAAAGAAGGGAAACTGAAAGAGTCAGGTAGGATGAGACATTAAGCTGATTGATAAAACGGAAGAGATTTTGAATATATCTGTCTATCTCTTTATCTATCTGTATCTATATCTATCTATCTATCTATCTATTTAGCCAGACGCCTTAATCCCTTATACGGGGTGGCCACAAACAAATCGCCTCCACGTAACCCTGTCCCCCGTCATTTCACTGCCCTGTTCCCAATTCATACCCCCCTCTTTCATATACCTCTCCACTCCATCCTTCCATCTCATCCTTGGCCTTCCCCTCCGTCTCTCCCTCTCCACCTCACTCACATATACTCTCCTCGTCAGTCTCTCACTCTCCATCCTCTCCACATGGCCAAACCACCTCAATATGTTTCTCCCAACACTTCCTATCACATGCACATCCACACCACAACGCTCCTTCACATCCTCATTTGTCAGTCTGTAGAGAGAGAGAGAGAGAGAGAGAGAGAGAGAGAGAGAGAGAGTCTGCATATTACTGGGGGAGAGGAATGGGAAGATAAGGGTAAATGAGGAGGGTTACGAGTTTGGATATAGAGGAGGGGGGAGGGAGACCCTGTGATACTACAAAGCAAAACTGAGAGAGGTACGAAAACAAGAGATATGTATGTTAACAGTAAAGACAGAAAAATAATGAGGGCATAAGGAAAAGAAACACGGAATGGAAAGGGTAAGACGAGATGGAATGTAAGAAGAAAAGGGCAAGAAAAGAAGAGAAGCGGGAGGTGGGTATCAAAAAAAGAAAAGTAAGATGGAGAAGGGTTTAGGGAGAATGGAAAGAAAGAACAGGACGAGGATTCGAACATGTTTGTGTGTAAGGAAAACAGACACAGGTGAACTGGAACTCCGAATCTGAATGAGGAAAGAGAGGGGGTGTGGTGATAAAATAAAGAGTAATGGAAGGTGGGAAATGAAAATGATTCTATCAGAACAAAACCCTGAACGAAGAAGAGATGAATAACAAATCGGAGAAGAAAATAGAAGACTCTAAAGTTCCAGCGACTGATTGGAAGAGTGGGTGTGACTATGTAGGGAATATGCAAAATGGTGAAATGATGAAATGATTTTAGAGGAAGAGGTCGGGCAAAAAGATTAATCAGATGAAAATGCGGTACGGGGACAAGAAAATCAGCAGAACCGCGGAGAAGAAAAATAAGTGCTCCAGGTACTGGAGTGGAAGAAAGGGTATCGTGGAAGGAAGGCAGTAGACTGGGGAGATGATGAATGCTATTGGAGAATAGGGAATAATCGAAGGATTTTGCATGGAGAAAAACTCATGTGGAAGTACAAAAGTGAGCGACGTAATAAACATGTAGGTTTAAAATTAAAATAAACTACATGACTGTAGAGGTCTAAGTAATGGCAAGATAATGAACTGCTGTTTGAGAAAGAGGATAGACTGAGCAATTAAACAGTCCAATAAGAAAAAAAAAAGAGGCACCATTATCCACAGTTGCGATCAGTATTAATATTCGATGCCATAACTTTTTTCTTAAACACCTAGCAAAGTATGCACTGTGTCTTAAATGGTTTGTGCAGGCTTGTTTCACAAAATTCATCTACCTGTGTTTCACAGTCGTAAAGGCGAACAGCACATCTGAATAGCAGATATGCTCTGTTAAAACTGAGTGTGACTGACAGTATAATCGCAGGCAGAACTGATATGATGGAACTGACCTGATATAGGACAAGAGAAAGGAGAAAAAGATGACGGTAAACTGATAAAATTTAGTGGGTCGAGTACAGTAAACTTTTATATATTTATTTATTTATTTATTTTTTTTTCGATGAAAGGAGTTGACTCCGAGGGGTGGAAGAAGAAGACTTTGGTTCTGCCCTTGTGTAAAAGCTAATGAGGTCGAAGTGAGCACAAAATTTTGTGGACTTGGGCCAGATATTATGGAGCACTAGAGATACGGAGCATTAAACAATTCTCAGAATATCAAGTGAACGATGGGCAAAGAGGTTATGGCAGGGAATATGTTAATCAGATATTTGTATTAAAAATGATAGTTCTTGAAGCATGTAAGAAGATATCTGCTTTTTAGGGCATTTATCGATCTGGAATCGATATACCTGTATGACAAAGGACAGAGAGAGAGAGAGAGAGAGAGAGAGAGAGAGAGAGAGAGAGAGTATGAAAGTTGTGACGAAATGCAATATATGGTAGGAAGGATGCTGAATTTTAAAGAGTTTGTTTGACAGTAGCAAAGTTTCTGTAAAACTGAATGGGTTTGTGAGAAAGACTGATTCAGTATCAGGATTGGAATGTGTCATCATCATATATATATATATATATATATATATATATATATATATATATATATATATATATATATATATATATATATATATTGTTACGGAACTGAGAGAGATAATGAACACTTTAAGTGAGAATACTAAAAATCACTACTGTCCCGCAAAGTTCCAGGTTCAAAACAAAAGAGTTAGGTAAAATTACAAGTTAAAGTTTAATGCTCAAACTAACAACTAAACATTCAGGACTCATAAGGATAACGTAATGGCAAATAAACAGGTTAAATATATGGTTAACTGCAATAGCCTCTATTAACACGAAATTAGCAAGAGTAAATTTATCTAAATTAGCCCTGATAAAATGAGAAAACCAGATAATGCTCAGTTAATGCAAGATATATTATTACAGATACAAAATATTATTAACAATGACTGACACCAAAAACTCCACATGCATCACAAAAACCCCACCAGGCTCGCGAATTAACACCTTATGCCATACAGTACAGGAAAAAATGTAATAACACTTATACTCAAATTACACAGCAGCTAGATGGTTGGAGACTTCCTGAGCACTCACAAAAATAATGACAACAGTACAGGGGAGGACAGAGATGTGAACAAAATGAGGAGTAGATCTAAGTGGCAATTAATGCAGAGACTGAGCTCATTATATAGGGGCCGGCAGAGCTTGATATAACTTGTAAGAAGGACGCGCAAATGAAGCCATAGGGGACAAAGAGTTGACACTCCTGCTCTGAACAACAGAAAGAACGACTTACTCTACTATAAGGGGGAGAAGGGGGGAGTGAGGTAGAACACGCAAGCCTGGTCACTATGGAAGCCACGAGGCGAATCGTGATCAAACATGCAGCATACTGTGCATTAGAATTATACAAAGGATGATGAAATCATAGGCTATGTAACACCTCCCAACAAAAAAAAAAAAGAAATTTACAAAGGTAATTTCTTATTACTCTAAAACAATCTGTCTAAAGTCTAGATAAGCAATCTGCAATAACATTTTCTTTCCCCTTGACGTGCTGTATGTCAAATGAATGCTCCTGAAGAAGTAGACTCCATCTTGTCAATCTCTGATTTTTATCTTTAAACTTACTAAGGAATTTCAGTGGGTTATGATCGGTATAAATGACTATGGGGTCAAAACCAGAACACAAATAAAATGAAAAATGCTGTAAACCCAAAATCAAGGCCAAAACCTCTTTATCAATAGTTGAGTAGTTCTTTTGAGGTGGAGTGAACTTCTTACTGTAATAAGATACAGGATGTTCAATACCCTGATCATCCTCTTGCAGCAAAACAGCCCCAGCTCCTGTATCACTTGCGTCAACAGCCATCTTAAAAGGCTTAGCAAAATTTGGAGTAGCGAGCACTGGCTGACTTAATAGGATAGCTTTAAGTTTGCTGAAAGAGGATTCACAGTTATCGGTCCAGACAAATTTAACTCCCTTTTTCAGTAGGTCTGTAAGTGGTGATACAAGAATTGAAAAGTTAAGAACAAATCTCCTGTAATAACCTACCATTCCCAAAAATCTTTGGCTTCATCAAGCGTAGTAATATTAGACATCATGAATAAATCACAGTCACAAAATATCAAGCAATATCCTTATGATAATATCCTGAATATCCTGATAAGAGGTCGCCAAATTTATGTTACGGAACAGAGAGAGATAATGAACACTTTAAGTGAGAATACTAAAAATCACTACTGTCCCGCAAAGTTCCAGGTTCAAGACAAGAGTTAGGTAAAATTACAAGTTAAAGTTTAATGCTCAAACTAACAACTAAACATTCAGGACTCATAAGGATAATGTAATGGCAAATAAACAGGTTAAATATATGGTTAACTGCAATAGCCTCTATTAACACGAAATTAGCAAGAGTAAATTTATCTAAGTCAGCCCTGATAAAATGAGAAAACCGGATAATGCTCAGTTAATGCAAGATATATTATTACAGATACAAAATATTATTAACAATGGCCGACACCAAAAACTCCACATGAATCACAAGGACCCCACCAGGCCCACGAATTAACACCTTATGCCATACAGTACAGGAAAAAATGTAATAACACTTACACTCAAATTACACAGCAGCTAGATGGTTGGAGACTTCCTGAGCACTCACAAAAATAATGACAACTGTACAGGGGAGGACAGAGATGTGAACAAAATGAGGAGTAGATCTAAGTGGGAATTAAAGCAGAGACTGAGCTCATTATATAGGGGCTGGCAGAGCTTGATACAACTTGTAAGAAGGACGCGCAAATGAAGCCATAGGGGACAAAGAGTTGACACTCCTGCTCTGAACAACAGAAAGAACGACTTACTCTACTATAAGGGGGAGAAGGGGGGAGTGAGGTAAAACACGCTAGCCTGGTCACAATGGAAGCAGCAAGGCGAATCGTGATCAAACATGCAGCATACTGTACGTTAGAATTATACAAAGGACGATGAAATCATAGGCTATGTAACAATATATATATATATATATATATATATATATATATATATATATATATATATATATATATATATATATGGAGCCTCTGTCGTATAATGGTAAAGTGTGCGTTTTCGTACACTGGAGAACGAGGGTTCGCGCCCCGCCAAGGTAATAAACTTTGGGAGCGTTCTTCCGACCACGTACTGCTTTGGCAGACATAAGGGGTGCTGTGGTTGAACAAGTGTCGCATACTATAAAGTATGCTTGCACGCAGTCGGCTTGTGTGGGCTGATTACACTTGTCACACATCCAAAGCCACTCCAACACTACACTCACACTTACAAGCACTTCTCACCCTACAGTACATACTAGACAGCCTAAGCCACTTCGGTCGAGATAGGCTGGCCCTGCAGTGGACACTCAAACAGATGATGATTATGATTATGCATATATATATATATATATATATATATATATATATATATATATATATATAGATAGATAGATAGATAGATAGATATAGATAGATAGATATGTATGTATGCCCTTATTCAGGGGAAAAAATATATAATCGTCGAGTCTTTATGCCTGACCCATTGCAGTAGTTCCATTTTATAAAAACGAGTAAGTATCCTTGGGGAAATTTGAACGGAAATTATTGCTATTTTGAGGTGGCTGAAAGCCATAAAAATTTATCTCCTATAGAACCCGTATGAACGTGAGACGTGTGTATTGTTTGCTTCATGCAATCATCACAGATTAATTCCTGTTCGTTTCAAGGCCAGATTTTATTATACTCTAAGATATTTATCAGATATATACTCTTTAAAATTCTACGCAAAGGAAGCTTGTTTGTCATGGAATATTTATCAACAGTGTTGATTTCTTATCATAGAAGTTTTTCCGATTCTGCTTAACAACTCGTTTTGAGAGGGCAGCATAGGTCGTTTCTTAAAACATTGTGAAGCCTCGGTCTGAATGGGTGTTGGTCGTTGCTAGAGAGAGGATAACTGCCCTATCAGCCTTAAAATTATTCTTTTCATTCCATGTGTCAGGGTCTTCAGTCAGTAATCCATCCAGTGACCCCAGGATTACGAATACTTTTTTTCACTTTGAAACAAAATCAACGAGCGTCGTCTGTTCCACTGTTGTCTGGTCCACCAGCACTCACTTTCGTGAGTCGTCCTTTCCCTCTTGTTGTCTTGAATCTTACACCATAGCCCACTCGGTGGTCGACTTCGTACCTGGATGAAAGAGACAGAAGAATCAAATCCTTTGATAGGTACCGATTATCTTGTGTGATGTGGCAACAGTGATATTTCACTGAGGATATGTGTGATGCTGCAGAAGGAATTAAGAGGTCTTTCTTCAGTGAGGTGGCAGCTACTGGTCCTAGAAACCAAGTTTTGAGGTTAACCATTGCAAGAATAATATTAAGATTTTGGACTTCCTTGGCTTTCTTGGCATCCCAAGGAAACTGTGAAGTGAACAGCCAAATTTGCAGACTGTAAAGTGCTTTTGCCATCCGGCAAGCTTAAGACATAGTTCAAGGAACGTGGAACCTTATCCCATGAAGAGGTAAGTTCCCCTTGTAGTAGGAGCTCAAGATAATCATCTGCCTTTCAGTGAATGCGGTTTTATTTCTGGTGTTGGTTAGCTTGAAAGCAGCGAACTATTTCGAGAAGGTAATCTCACATCTTTTTACCAATCAATAACTATTGTGCTTGGAACCGCTTGGAAATGAGGATACGGGGATGGGTCGCAGGCACTCTCCTAAAGCAACAGGTAAGACCAAGTCCAGCATATGGTGCTGACAGCTGATGAGTAGAAGATGCATGTCCAATAGCTGCTTCAAAATTACAGAAGTCCCTGATGACTGGCCAGTGTTGTAGACTAGTGTGTCAAAGCACATGGCCCAGGTTAAACTACCTATTCTTCACTGGCAGTAGACTGTAGCACCAGTCGAGCAGGGCAGTACTCCCAAGATGGATGGAAAGCTGATGACAAGGAGAGCTGGAGCTCCCGTTTCATCAGCCCTCAGGACAAGTTCCGACCATTCCCCTTTGCTGAACTTTTTCAGTGTCTCAGAAACACAGAGAGTAGGCCAGCATGCTCTCCAATGCAAGTTTCTCTATCAACACCAAACTACATGCACAGTACACACTACACTTCCTTTTCCAAATTTTAAAGACAAATTATGGCTTTAGATCACACAGCCTCGGAGTTCCAAGGGGGGGAGACCATCAATGTCCCCACCTTCTGCCCCTCTCCCACTGTCAACTCGAGCTGCCTGGAACCACTATCTGACTCACTTCTTCTTCATTTCTGCAACATTCACGGCCTTTCCTCTAAATTTCGCTCTGTTGAGCACCACCTCTCCTCCTCCAAACCTCACCTTCTTTTCCTAACTGAGACTCAGCTGAGACAACTAATAGCAAACCCTTTTCTGTACCCTCCTACTTTCTCTATACTCATTTCAAAGCCAAAGGTGGCTGGTGTGTATATATACGCAACGACTTATCTTGCTCTTTTATTCCTGAACTCGATTCTTCTGAATTCTCTACACTCTGGCTTTGGCTTTCCTGTCACTCCCTGACTAAATATATCCACGCAACTTACTTATCCTCTGTTTCTACTGACTATCAAAAATTCTTCAACTATCTTACTTCTATGCTGGAACACATTCTATTCATTTCTCCTTTCTCTGAAATCTCCATTCTAGGAGATTTCAATGTTCACCACCAACTTTGGCTCTCCTCTCCTTTCACTGATCCACCTGAACAAGCCTACATCTTTTCTATCCTTAATGATCTAGAGCAGCTTGTACAGCACCCTACCCGTATCCCTGACCACCTTGGAGAGAGCGCCAACATACTTGACCTCTTCCATACAACAAATCCTTCTGCTTAAACTGTTAATCTCTTCTCTCCATTGGGCTTCTCTGATCACAACCTTATTACCTTAACCTGTCCTATTGCTCCGGTACGGTCTGTGGACTCTCTAAAGAAACGTCGACTGAGGCACTTTGGAGCTGCAAATTGGGAGGCCCTCAGGCAGTACATCATTGTTTTTCCCTGAAATGATTATTGCTTCCATGGCCGGGACCCATCTGAGTGTGCCCTGCCCATTACGTAGGTTATTCTCTCAGGTATGGAAGCATACATTCCTTTCTCATATCCATTGACTAATGTAAAAAAAAGCCTTGGTTTAATCACGCTTGATCTAATGTTGTCCGCAACAATGAGAGGGCCTATAAAAGGTAACGGAGCCAACCCATCCCTGAATCACATCTTTACGTTTCTGCCCGGAATCTCCTTTACGTTTCTGTTCTTTGCTCTGCTAAAAATAATTTCATCCGCACTAAATGTTCTCAACACTCCAACTTGAATTCTTCCTGCTCCTCCTGGAGACCTTGCCAAAAACTATTCTGACAACTTTACTCATCATCCTTCCCTCCTCTTTTCTACTCTGATGGTTCTGTAGCTATTTCTTCTGCTGATAAAGCAGATCTCTTTGCTGAGACTTTCTCCTCCTACTCCACCTTAGACGATTCCGGTGCTGTTCCTCCGTCATTTCCCCCCTCTGACTTCCTCATGGCTGATATTAAAATTTCTTCAGCTGATGTATTTTCTGCCATCACAGGCCTCAGTACTAAGAAGACACATGGGCCTGATGGAGTCCCTCCTGTTGTCCTCAAGAACTGTGTTCTGTGCTTATACCCGGCCTAGGTAAACTCTTTTGCCTTTGTCTATGAACTTATACCTTTCCTTTTTGCTGGAAGTTTGCTCTCATTCAGCCAGTCCCAAAGAAGAGTGACCATTCCCAACCCTCTAACTATCGTCCAATTGCTTTAACATCCTGTATCTCAAAAGTTTTTTAGTCAATTCTTAATAGTAAAATTTTAAAGCATCTTTCCTATCACAACCTTCTTTCTGATCGTCAGTATGGGTTCCATCAGGGACGCTCCACTGGTGATCTTCTAACCTACCTTTCAGACTCTTGGTCATCCTCCTTTCGGGACTTTGGCGAAAGCTTTGCCTTTGCACTTGACAATTCAGAGGCTTTCGATCGAGTCTGGCATAAATCTCTAATTTCCAAACTGCCCTCATGGTTTCTATCCTTCTCTCTGTGCCTTCATCTATAGCTTCCTTTCTGGTCGTTCTATAGCTGCTGTTGTAGACGGCCATCGTTCTTCTCCTAGCTCTATCAACAGTGGTGTTCCTCAGGGCTCTGTCCTATCATCAATTCTCTTCTTTTTATTTATCAATGACCTTCTAAGCTGTACATCTAACCCTATCCACTCGTACGCTGATGATTCCATCCTTCACCTGTCAATTCGGTTCTCATAACTTCCATCTCAGCAGTTACTTCTACAGTCAAGGGATGAGGGTATGGCACACCTAATGTCTGATTTGGCTCGTATCTCTGACTGGGGTAAAAATAATCTTGTTGTTTTTAACCCCTTATGGGCGGGCAACTTATCAATTATACCACCGTGTGGGGCGGCATATTTTCGGAAAAATAAAGTATCAAGGAATAAACCTAAACATGCATAAATCGATGAAAATGGATGAAAAACGAAGGCAAGAGGTGTTACATGCTTGGTAATACGTCTCTGCTGGCTGTGTGACTGGCAGGAGGAGGGGAGGAGTGAGGGAGGAGAGCGGGCAGGCAGCTTATCACCAGGCGCGCCCGGGGCGAGGCTAGCAAAACATTCACTGATTTGCTTTTTCTTCACCACTGAACACTATATTCATCATTTATACTTTCTTTACACTATTCATTGTCTTAAAAATCTTACGTATGTATTTCTCTTTTACTTGAACACTTATAACAATATAACTTACATACGTATATACTATTTTACTTGAACAAATATAACACTATTAAGCAATATATATATATATATATATATATATATATATATAGATATATATATATATATATATATATATATATATCCCATTGGATCCCAGGGGTGCTGAGCGATGCATGGTACTGGGTGGGCACTAAGCGTACCGCCCTCCGCCTATCGGCTCATAGTCGCGAAGCTCATAGGTCCCTACCCGGGGTTCCCTACTTTATAATGACTTGAAAAATCCCAGTTCTGTCCAATATTCGGAACACCGGGCTCCAATGGGATATATATATATATATATATATATATATATATATATATATATATATATATATATATATATATATATATATATATATATATATATATATTTGGAGAAAGCATATGACAGGGTGGATAGACAAGGATTGTGGAAAGTATTTAAAATATATGAAGTAGATGGGAAGTTGTTGAATGCTGTGAAGAGTATGTATGATGGTGCTAAGGCTGCAGTGCGTATAGATGGTGAACTGAGTGAATTTTTCTCTTTGAAGGTTGGGTTGAAACAGGGATGTGTCATGTCCCCACGGCTGTTCAATCTGTACATGGATGGGGTAATAAAAGAGGTACAAGGTAAGGTAGTGGATGTTGGAGTGGCCCTGGTGAGAGAAGGCAGTGTTTGGAAACTCCCTGTACTATTGTTTGCAGATGATACTGTGTTATTGAGTGAGGACGAAGGAGAGCTGCAAGGCTTGGTGGATGAGTTTGGGAGAGCGTGTAAGAAACGGAATCTAAAGGTGAATGTAGGGAAGAGTAAAGTGATGGTCTTTGAAAGAGGTGAAGTCAGTGAATGTACAGCGAGGTTGGATGGTAAGGAATTGGAAAATGTGAGTACGTTTAAGTACTTGGGTAGTGAGATGAGTAAGGATGGAGGTTTGGAGAGTGCTTGAAAGGGTACAGCAGGGTTCCTTGAAAGCATTGATAAGAAGCAGGGAAGTGAGCATGGAAGTGAAAAAGTTACTACATGACAGTATTGTGATACCAACTCTAACGTATGGAAGTGAAACTTGGATGTTGCTGGATGAACACAAGTCACGAGTGAGAGCAGTGGAAATGAGTTATTTAAGAGGAGCCTGCAGAGTCACATGGAGAGCCAGGCTGACAGATGAGGATATAAAGGAGCGTTGTGGTGTGGATGTGGATGTGAGGAAGCGTTAGGATGAATACACTGAGGTGGTTTGGCCATGTGGAGAGGATGGAGGGTGAAAGACTGACGAAGAGAGTGTATGTGAGTGAGGTGGAGGGGGGAAGAGGGAGGGGGAGGCCGAGGATGAGATGGAAGGATGGGGTGGAGAGGTATATGAGAGAGGGGTGTGAGCTGGGAGCGGGGCAGTGAAATGGCGGGGGACAGGGCGACGTGGAGGCGATTTGTTTGTGGCCAACCCGAATGGGATTGAGACGTCAGGCAATATATATATATATATATATATATATATATATATATATATATATATATATATATTATTTTACTTGTTTCAAGGCTTGGGAGAGTAGAGGGAAGGACAATAGGTGACAAGGATGCCTCATCACCCAATTTCACCAATAAATTAGGACCGAAATTGGCTGGACGTTACATAACTTCACCCACCTCCTCACGCACGGACGTTACGTAACGTCGCCCATCAGTTAGGGGTTAATGCATCAAAGACTCAGTTCTTCTACCTATCAACCTGACAAAATCTTCCACAGGGGTACTCACTAATATTTAATAATATTCAGCTTAATCCTGCATCATCCTTGAACATGCTTGGGGTTTCATTCACTCGGGACTTATCTTGGAAAGATCATATTATATATCTTGTAAAATCTGCTTCCAAGAGATTAGGTGTGCTAAGCCGACTCCGTTCCTTCTTTACCCCTGCACAATTGTTGACTCTCTACACGGGTATTATCCACCCCGGCATGGAGTACAACTCTCATGTGTGGGGAGACTCCCCATATACAGCCCTTCTTAATAGGGTGGAGTCTAAAGCTTTTTGTCTCATTAACTTTCCTCCTCTTACTGGCTTCCTTCAACCTCTGTCTCTTCGCCACACTCGTGCATCTTTATCTCTTCTCTATTGCTGCTTCAATGGTCACTGCTCCTCTGAACACTCTGCTTGCATTCCTCCACCTCTACAACGGGCGCGTAGCACCCGTCTAGCAGCAAACTTTCATCCCTTTTCTGTTCAACTCTCTAATGCAAGCGTTAACCGTTACTCCCAGTCCTTCATTTAAGCAACAGGTCAACTCTGGAACTGTCTCCCTCTGTATTTCCTGCTAGCTATGATCTCCAGTCTTTCAAATGCAGCGTGTCCAGGCACCTCGAAATGATCGGATTTTGAATTTGGCTCTCTTGTATCTTTTTTTTTTTCTCTTGGAAGGAACAGTTTATGGGCTCATGGCCTTTGGTTCCTTCTTCCTAGCATAAAAAAAAAAAGACGGCACTGCACACAGTTCATCAATTACTTAAAACTATGTTATCTCGGAAATTATAAGTCTATAGCTGCGAACACCTACATTACGTCATTGGTAAACTTTAGGAGTATGTCATTGTGAACTGATGTCAGACAAGCGATATGACACACCTCGTTTAACTAAAGGCAAACATCGTTTACCTAATAGTGTGCACACTTTCAAGGGTGGAGAATGTTTGGTTACTGACTGAACGTTTACGATGGTAGCACTGGGTGGTAAGGGTTGGAATGATTTTGGGAGGTGGATGATGACGGGAAAACTTTACTGTTGTTAATGAGGAAGGACATTATGCTTTACGTCAGCTGCTGTGGTTTAGTTGAATTTTTCCTTCGTGAAATTTAGGGAGGAAAGGGGGGAAAGCATGTGTCGGGTGGATACAAAAGGTTGGACAGAATGGGCTGGAGTGTTGGTAGGTGGTAAGTTAGAGTGAATGGTAAAAATTTCTCTAAGAAAATTAACGGGTTGTGGTGACCATCATCAACTCACTTGATATAGTAATGCCTACTTTTCTTCCTTTTTCTGTCTTTTTTTTTTTGTGTGTGTGTCCGACTCTGGGCATAGGCTTCTCAGCCTGCTCCCAAGGCCCAGTAGTCCTCCTACATACCATACACTTCTACATGTCACCACTTCGGCGCTAACACCCACTGTCCATATTGAATACATGCCAGGGCTGTCTCATACAGGGACTGGTGTATTGGTATTAGCAGGGGTATTTTTAAGACATGTCGGCGGGTCTTCTGGTAATCAGTAAAGTCTGTTTTTATTAAATTCAAATCCTTAAACTGTTCCCTGTCCCAGCGGGGATTTGAACCTGGGTCCGGTAGGACTGCAGGCCACCTCTCTCCCGAGTGAGCTACTGCTGAAAAAGGACAAAGCTTCCAAAAAGTGCACCAAAACTAGGTTCTGTCGGAAACTTAGCTTTTATCATTTTTTTTCTGTGTCTGCCCTCCTCTCTTCCTATTTCTCCCATCTTTCCTGTAACTTTTTATTATGGTATTTTTCCCTGCTTTTCAGGTGACAAACCTCATGGTTTCCTGTAAATCGGGAACCATTTGCAACGCTGGGTGGTAACCATATAACCAACCCATATGTGTTCCCGACGTGTCAGCAAGTGAGCTGGTGGAAGGTTAATGCTATTCCCGGTAAAACAACTGTCTTAGATTCAAACGGCCACCTCTTTCTGGATTATGGTGTCTGGCTGTCAATTGAAAGAAAATTAAAGGGCAATAAAGCAGAAGAAGATGAGGTGGGTAGCATGGTCTGGAGAAATCTAGGGTAGTGGGTTATAATGGAGCAGACTATTCTCTGTAAAGATGAGCACTGAAAGTGTACAGTAAGATTATTAACAAACATTTTATGGGGTTTAAAAAAATGGATGGAGCGGTCAGAAAGGAATGGGGACGACAGGGTGAGATGACGGTGAGTAGAGAGATATTTAGAGACTTGCACACCCTAAGTTGACAAGAGTTGTAGCGAACATTCGTGGACTGATAAATATGTTGAGAATGTCTGAACTATAATTTCTCCAGAAAATTCGATGAGAAAGGCAGAAAAAGAATCAAAGGGGGGCGACGTAGAGAGAGGGATGAGCTGCTGATGTGTTGGTAAGTGGCGGTTGGAACAATAAAGACAGGAAGAGCGACGGTGATCCAAAATGTGACAAAAGAATGCAGAGACTGAGACAGTTAGACGAGAGGGTGACAATGAAAGAGGTTATGTGTACATTTTGTTTCTGTCGTGCAAAGAAGAAATTTGGACAGCGCCCAGCATAATTTTTCTCCCTTCCATAGTTCTTCCCGAATTACTGAGTGTCGTCATTCACCACTGGAGTGAATTTCATCACGTACAGAGGCAGAGTTCGCGAGAGGTTAATGAAACCATTGTAGTCCATCTAGCAAACTGAACTGCTTTTGAAACTGGTAATATTTAGGAACTTACACAGTATTTCTAATGAGAAAATTCGACAATTATGCGTAGAATGTTGGGAAGTAGGTTTAGTTAAGTAAGGTAGTAAGAGATACAATACAGCCGTGTGTTATGTATGTGGATAATTTACAGTGGAATTCAGTGATGTCACTCCTTAGGATTTTTCCCAAGTTCTTGGGATTTTGGGTCTAGTCTTGGGTATTAAAATTTTTCTTTCAAGGAGATGGATATCTTGGGATTTTAAAGTATTCTCATTGTATCTTTAACTATTCAGGTTTGCAGAATAAACAGTATCTGAATACCATTGTAATTATCCATGTACTTTATTCTCCTAAATTTAACAACACCATCTACACTTGTCCTGGTCAGTTTTCACTCGATCTAAACGCGTGAATTCCGGTGCAACGGTGACAGCAATCCCACCAGGGCGACCGACCACCAGCTGTAGACAGGGTGCCGGATTTGTTTGTTTGTTTTTTATTTTTAACCAAATTTGATAAACCTTATGGTAACTTCTGAATGTATTGCTCAACTGTTGTGTAGGAAACGCGGCAACGCCGCTGGTAAGTTGGCAACCCTAGTTAGGTTGGCTGTAGGGTTCTGTGTTGATCTTTCACCACATAAGCTCGTGTTCTGTTAAAATTAACGATGAGTGGGTCTGGAGAGCCTGATCCTGGAGGGAGTGGTATTAATACTCCACCACAGAAAAAAAAAAAGCAACGGATGATACCAACAATCGTTTAAGACTGATTGGTTGCAAAACCCTAAACCGAAAGACTGGGCAATGCCAGACCCAAAAGACAGGCATGGGGCAATGTGTTGAATGTGTGACAGGAAACTGAAAAATTGTAACAAGTCTGCCCTGATTTAGCATAAAGCTTCCTCAAAACACATAGAATGTTTTGAGGCAAAGAAACACACTTAACATTCAACATTTTTTCGAAAAGCCGACAAAATCAGAAAAGTTTCAAGATAAGGTAGCTAAGGCAGAATTGCTTCCAGAAGGATATATAGCAGAACACGGAGTTCCCTTTGTACAAGTTGACAATTTAGTGGAAGTTATCTAGAAAATGTTCCCAGACTGTGAATCTGCTCAAGGCATGAAAATGGAAAAAACTAAATCTTCATACATATTAGTGGATGGTATTGCATGGGAAGAGAGTCAGCTACAAACATTTGCAAAGAAAATAAGTTTTCTGTGATCATAGATGAATGTACAGATGCTCCTGTTTGACAAGTCCTTGCAGTGATGGTCCGGTTTTATGATAAACGAAAGTGTAAAGTTACTGATGCACTTACAGATGTTGAAGTTGATGATGCAAGTGCCGAAGGATTGTATGTCAGTAAAGGAGCTACTGAAATGCAAGGATATACCCCTAGGTAACATAATAGGGTTTGCTAGTGACAACTGCGCCATAATGTTACGTGCACGTAAAGGATTTCAGGCATATCTTAAAAATGATATGCCATCTGATTTTATTCTGGGATGTTTATGTCAATCATTAGCATTGTTTGCTAGCCAAGCCAGCAATACCCTGCCTTCAGGGCTTGAATCTTTCCTGAAGGACGTTTGCAGTTATTTTGCTCTCAGCAGCAAACGTCAACACCTCCTTCAGATGACCCAAGATGTTGCCCAGACTCCTAAGCATAAAATACTAAAGTTGTCACAGATTCGATGGCTGTTTAGAGGTTCTGTTGTTTCTAGAATATCAGAACAATGGGAGGCCCTACAGCTGTCTTTTCAGGGGGAATCTAGAACAGAGTCGATGGAGCTACCAACATACACAAAAAGATAAGTAGTCCAGGAACAAAGTACATGTTGTCACTGGCGGATTAACGGGTGGGGGTGGGGCTTTGGGGCCGTGCCCCCCTCCCCCAGGAGGTATGTTGGCTCCCCTCTATAATTACTTCCAGTTGTTTGCTGCGTCTCTTGTTCCTTTCAACTCCTAGGGCCATAGGCAAGAAGAAGCGTCAGGCACCTCACCCTCACCCAGACATATAGATGCCGCACAAAATACATGTGCTTGTGTGTGTATGGAAATGGGGACGTTAGTGAAAGTTTTCCTAAAGAAAACGTTCACTGTATGTCTAGCCTAACCTTCCAAAAGTTACTCATAAGAAATATATATATACGTAATAAGTAGTGAAAATTTAAATAAGCTGGCTACTAGCGGGCGCCCCTTTCTTGCTTGGCCCCCTCCAGAATAGCCGTCTATGGCGCCCCATTCTTGCTTGCCCCCCCCCCCAGGACAGCCGTCTAGATACGCCAATGCTATGATGATGCTCTTCCTTAACTATGTTCTTCGCAAAGTTGACAAAATGAATATTGAGTTCCAATTGCAGTACTTTCGACTTTCAACTCTATATTCTACAATATCTGATGAATACACCTGTAGATGCATCTTAGCAATGTTTGTGAATGAAAAAGCAATTCAGTCACAAGGGTTGAGCAACACTGTTCCCTATGATCATGCAGTACACAAGAAAGTTTTGATATTGACCTTGGTGACAGATGTGAATCCATGCTCATTCAGGAGCCTTTAGGAGAAACTGAAAGATTATTTCGTCATGACTATCAGAAGTTTTTGGTGAAACTTTGTGCTCAAATGCGAAAGAGATTTACTTTTGAGGAAGACAGTATTCTTGCCATGCTGTGAGTCCTTGACCCTAAATAAGCACTTCCCCGTCAATGAAGCTTACACTGTATTGTAAAATTAGCTGTCCAATTTCCTATACTGATCAAAGAAGAAGACTTAGATGAACATACAGACTGAGTGGAATGATTTGTTTCATTTCAAGTTATCATTGAAAAATATGAGTGACTCAGCAAGTAATTTCTGGCTTGAACTGCGGACGGTAAAAGATGGCCATAACCGTCCGAAATTCAACCTCCTCTCAAACTTCATGTGTTGCCTTCTGGCTCTAGTCCAGTAGTCTGCATGTGTTGAAAGAGTGTTCTCTCAACATAATCAAAATTAAACGATGTGTCAACTGTTGCAAGCTGCCTTCCAGCTCAAGCAATTGCAATCAATTGCTAATCAATATTTTAGCATTAAATTACACCTTCGGATATTTTCGCCTATTTAGGAATTTTTCCGATTAGTCCTAGAATTTATCAAAATTTAGAGTGGCAACACCAGTGGAATTAAGCTTCTAAGGCACAGGAAACAATGGAACACATTCGCTGCTTCAGTCAAACACTTTAACTTCATGCTCGTATATTCTCCTTAACTATATCCTTATCATCAAAACCCAAATTCACACCAAAGAGACTGGGTGAAGGTCTATCTATCTATCTATATACCTAGGCTGCTTCCCCCAAGGAAAGGGAGGAAGCCGAGACAGGACGACACACTCCCCATTTACTCATCCATTCAAACACATTCATTCACCTCTTAACCCCAAAGGGGAAAAGGGACAGATCCTCACCGCATCACACCACACAAGGGTCAATTGCGCAGTGCAATCAGTGACATCCGCAGCAGGGCCTGACAGCAGAGCTGGTTTACCCCTGCCACATCATAATAGACCCATCCCCTTACCCGCACCTGACCTGACTAGCTAATCAGATCAAATGCAGAGAATATCCCTTTAGGGTTGCGCCATCGTTTATTCATTCGCAATTTCTCTCCATTTATTTCTGTCACGCACAGCCACTCTTCCTTGCTCAACAGACATCCGTCTCGCATCCAGCGCTCTCTTCACACTGTCCATCCATCCTATTCGTGGTCTCGCTCTCGGCCATACACCTCTCACATCAGATCTACTTATCTTTTTCACCAATCGCTCATCATCCATTTTCTCCATATGCTCAAACCATTGCAACACCCTCTGCTCAACTCTAACAGCCATCTCCCGAACAACTCCAGTTCTCCTTCACACTTCATCATTTCTCACTCGATCCATACGCCACTCCATACATACTCCTCAGACACATCATCCCCATTACATTCAAACTTTTCCTCTCTGCTACACCTACATTCCATGTTTCAGCCCCATATAATGCAGTCGGTACCACAACACCCTCATACAGCCTTCTCTTTACATCCATTCTAAGCAAAAGACATCTAAACACTTTTATCATTCCTCCCAGCACCTTACGTACTTCATTCATTCTAAACTTCACTTCTGCATCTATTATTCCATCCACAGCAACATGTGACCCTAAATACTTAAAACACTCTACCTCCTCAAGCAACTCACCATTCAAAACCATATTCATCCCCCTACTATCTACCAACCTCGTACACTTCATCACTTTACTCTTATTCTCATTTACTTTCAATTTCCTCCTTTCACACACCTTTCCAAACTTCTCTACCAACTGTCTCAATCTCTCCTCTGAATCAGCCACCAGTGAAGTATCATCTGCAAACAGCAGCTGCTTCAGATTCCACTCTCCACCATCAACATTCACCAGACTCAGACCTCCACTTAACACTCTTGCATTCACCTCCCTTACAACACCATCCATATAAATATTAAACAACCAAGGCGACATCACACATCCCTGTCGCAACCCCACTCTTATGGGAAACCAATCACTCACAGCATTTCCCACTCTTACACATGCTCTACTATTTGCATAAAAACTTTTCACCCCTTTTAGTAACCTACCATCAAGTCCATACAATCTTAAAACAGCCCACAAAGCCTCCCTATCAATTCTATCATATGCTTTCTCTAAATCCATGAATGCCCAAAACAGATCCTTGCCTTTTGCTAAATACTTTTTACACACTTGTCTCACAGCGAACTCCTGATCCACGCATCCCTCCTTCTCCTAAAGCCACACTGCTCATCACCAATCACTCCCTCTGTACCCTCTCTAACTCTTATTATTAACACTCTACCATACACCTTACCTACAACACTCAACAGACTTATACCCCTAAAGCTAGTACATTCATACTTGTCACCCTTGCCTTTATACAACGGGACCACACAAGCACTTACCCAGTCAGTTGGCTCCATACCTTTCACAAAGCGCACATTCAACAATCTTACTAACCAGTCAACAGTAGTCATTCCACCACCTTTCAGGCATTCCATAGCACACCCATCCATACCTGCAGCTTTCCCTGTTTTCATCTCCTTTACTGCCTTCTCCATTTCCTCCTTCGTGGTCAAAGAATCATTCAACTCTCCCAACACATTTATTCCTTCCACCCTTCCATCCGCCACAATCTCAGCCACCCTTTCCTCCTCTACATTTAACAATGTTTCAAAATACTCTGCCCATCTCTTCCTTACTGCATCCATCTCAATTAACATCCTTCCATCCTCTGCTTTTACTCGCTCTTCCTTCCCAGACTCTCCCTTCCGCACCCTTTTCACCTCCTTCCAGAACATTTTCTTATTCTGTTGAAAATTCTCAGTCATTCACCTACCCCACCTTTCATCTGCTGCCACTTTAGCATCACGCACAGCATTTCTCGCCCTATTCCTCTTTTCCTTATACCTCTCATATGACACCTCATCCTTCCTCTGCAGCCACACTTCATATGCACGTCTCTTCTCAGCCACAGCCATACTTACTTCCTCGCACCATCATTCACTTCCTTTTCGTACACCACCACCCACACGTCTCACACCACACACCTCTTCTGCATGCCCCACCACAGCACTCTTAAACAACTGCCATTCCTCCTCCACACTGCCATTTTCCTGATCGTTCGCTACATTCCACTCATCTTTCAATTTCTCCTGATACTCTATCATTTTCTCTCCTTTATCCAACTTACTTTTAAAACCTTCCTGCCACACCTAACCCTCCTAGCTCTCACCCATCTCTTACCTACTCTTAACTTTCCCTCCACCAGGTAGTGGTCAGACATACCTCCACCCTCTCCTTCAGAACTCTCACATCCAACAATCTTCCTATTACATTCCTAGACACAACCACATAGTCCATCAGTGCTTTATCCACAACCATTCTACCCTCCTGTCTCACCCATGTATGCTTATAAATATCTTTCTTCTCAAACAGGATATTTCCAATCACCATCTCTCGCTTAACACATCCCTATCATTCGTTCCCCATTTTCATTTCTTCCAGGCACACCATGCATACCAACTACACCTTCAACTGCTACATTTCCCAATCTAGCATTCAGATCTCCCATCATTATCACATTCACATTCGTTCCAAAACTCTGCAGACACTCATCAACATCATTCCAGAAAGACTCCCTCTCTTCTTCATCCCTTTCAATACCAGGCCCATATGCACTCACAAACACCCACAACTCACGTTCAAATTTCGCTTTCACCCACATCAATCTCGATGACACTTCCTTCCATTCAATCACACACTGCTGTACTTCCGGACTCACTAACAAGGCCACATCTTCTCTTGCCCTTCCTCTATCAACACCTGACACTCTTCCATTCACACTTCCATAGACTCACCCTTCCCTTTCATCTTCGTTTCACTCAAAGCTAACACGTCCACTTTCTTCTCACAAACACTCTCCCAATCTCCTCCCTATTAGCCTCAATCGTGCTACATCCACGCACATTCAAAGACCCAATCTTCAGGGTACGGGGATAACTCAATCCCCCATCACTTTCTCTGGCCTGTCTCTTTTTAGGAACTAAAAGGCAGAGGAGGGGGTCCCTAGTCCCCTCACCTCGCCCCTTTTAGTCGCCTTTTACGACACGCAGGGAATACGGTGGCAGTATTCTTCCTAACACAACCTGGCCGCAGAGTAGTAGTACCACCCCATAGTGCGGCCAGATTGTGTCCCTCCCGCCACTGGGGGGGGGGAGGGGGACAAGAAACAAGAAACAAAGAATAAAGCACACACAGTACCCAAATCCAGACGTTCGTAATCCTGGCTCCACCTACAAAGCAAAAACATCAAACGCTAAGCACATGCTAATAATTTGCCGCCGTCGACCATATTTTGCCCCTAATGTCTAATATTCCCCTTTAAGACCCTATTGTCCACGTAATATGTTTTCTCCTGCAACCTTATTTTCCTCCTGATATGGTGTACCCTGTTTGTCAGGTCTCCCTCCCCCCCCCTCTCTCTCTCTCTCTCTCTCTCTCTCTCTCTCTCCCTCTCTCTCTCTCTACATATTTCCTCAGATTCCCGACCATCTTTCATCCTTGTGGAGTCGCTTCTGAAATGAGGATTCGGGGATGGTATAAAAGATAGAACTGCACGACATCAAAAGGATGATGTGAAATGAGAGGAAATGAAAGTCTCAGAGAAGCAAATAAGTGAGGAATTTGTGCTGTTGTATGAGACATGTGGAGGCCAAAAATAAGAAAGGCGTGAGAAAAAAAAACGAATAACGAACTGCAAAATAAATGGACGTGACAGGGATTTCACGGATGGGGAAGTGTAAGAAAAACAGGTTGTTTGACTGACTGATTAATTAAGGGAGTCAGTGAATGAGTGAATGACTGGCTGATTAAGTGCTGTAACTGATATCCTGACTTCTTGACTGACAGATCGTTGGCTGACTTCAACAGATTATACACTAGCTGGTTTATTCATTTACTGCTTGACTCACTAGCTGACAGACTGACAGTACAATACATAGAGTCTCCTATATCAAATATAGAAAACTGTACATTTGTATGGGTCGTTTATGACAGAATTATTATCTCGAGAACATATTTACCTATTCACTTCCGAAATCTTCAGAATAATGAACAAAAACCTGCCGTTAGCATATGCATAATATAGCGTCACAGTAATGAAGAAGTTACCGTAATCTTCCAAACCCCATAATTAGAAGAGGATCTTTTTATAATATGGTAAAAATAATCTGGTTTTATCAAGGAAAAAAGAAAAGGAAAAAGAAACTGCCACAAGCAGAGCGCTTGCCTGATGGATTTTAGTGGAATTTGGATTCATTTCAAACTATTTCAGCACCACTGAATTTTGGGAGATGTGAAAATACGGACATTACTTAGTGCGACTTTTTTTTTTTTTTTTTTTTTTTTATCTCCTTTGCTTAGTTTTCACCGGTGTGTTGTCAGTCATTTGGCCAAATTTATCGCGCTTCATTGGGAAGCACAGAATGGGTTTAGGAAACCAAAAATTGCATTGCCAGGTGCACCAGACGTTTCGTTTCTCTTCAGTTCGGTATGAAAAAATAAAAAAGATTTTCTAAATCTGACAAAATGGTGCCGGTGCCGGCCACTGGATCCCGACGATTTCTGAACCCACGGCCATTGAGGGGCTTCAAACCCCCCACCCAGCCCAGGGCCTTTGACTGATTTTGATGAAAAACAGTAGGCTTCTAGGGTTTATGGATATCTGCCTTCTGATTTTGTTTTCAGAACTACTAGCGCAAAATTGTGATCTGCAGAGTGCTGACACACAGACAGCCAACATTCGGAACTGAACAACATTAAAGCTGAAGGGATGAGAGAAATACGCCTGATGAGTGGATAGTAAGAGAACGTGAGTTTGCGCGAGAATGCCAGTTATATATATGAGCCAGACACCAGACGAAATTTATATCGACTGGATAACGTATACATGGGATGATTTTATGCAGTGAGGAAAGTTATTAAGCAGATATGGCGAGAACAATTATTAAGCAGATATGGCAAGACAATTATTTTGCAGATATGGCGAGAGAATTATTAGGCAAATATGGCGAGAAAATATTAAGCAAATATGGCGAGAAAATTACTAAGGAAATATAGCGAATGAAAAAAATGATTAAGCAGATATAATGAGACATGATTCAGCAGATATGGCGAGAAAAATGATTATGCAGATATGGCTAGAAAAAAAAGCAAATATGGCGAGAGAAATCACTGACCTCACCACGACGATGACGATCTCTTACTTAATTTCTTCAAATGGTTTTACTCAGCTTAGGAAAGACTTTCTGAAATGAAAGGTCATATAGAGGTTTCCTTACTTCCTTCTGTACTTGGGAGGTTCTCTCAAATTTAACAAAATCTAACAGCAATTAGAATATAATATAGATGTCACTGAATAGAAGGGTATAAAACGCGGAAGAAAGACATGCCTATGCATCAGAGGATCGTATTATTATTGATTTACTAAATTTCGTAGCACGTTATTGTCAACATTATATTTTAAGATATACATCTTGATATCCTCATGTATGTCAAAGAAGAACGGTACTACATCATGAGGCGGTGCACCCGTACGTTCAACGCACTCAAGGACAGGCTTTGGACAATAAAAGGAAACACTCTCCCTACTGTATATTGGCTCATTTATGTCCTGTGGTTTCCTGAGATAGACGCCCATCATCTCTGAGACCCACTACATCACCTTGCAAAGCATACAGAACAATGCTGCATGTAAAATTACAGGCTGCACCAATACCTCTCCTACATCTCAATTATTCTTCAAAGTTGAGCCCCCCTCCCCCCGTTTAAGAATGTCTTGAATGACATTCACACAAGTGTACGTGGCAGCCTGTGCTAACCCACAACACTTTTGCCATTGTATGAGAACGCAATTATACATATAACCATCACCACACAAATATTACCAGATCTTGTTCATCAACATCTTATTTCCATACACTTTAACACTAGCAGTGAAGAAACCTACATAACCATTTCACAAGTAAGGCAATACACCTCAATCAGAACCCTATATTGCAAGTTTCCTCTCTTCCTGACATCCACTCATCGGAGGTATTCTTAAATATATGCACAAGTGATCAGTTTCACCTAACCGGACGTAGATCAGGATATAACTCAGTTCCTAGTTAACGTATTCATGAGGTGAATAGATTGATATGGTGAGAAAAATGATTAAGCAGGAATGGCCAGAAAAATGGTTAAGCAGATATGGCGAGAAATATTACTGACCTCCCCACGACGATGACGATCCCGACGTTTGTAATCCAGGCATCATGTCTAAAGCAAAAGCATCGCTAGAATTCATAAGTGATCGATAACCATAATTTGCTTCCACTGACTTTAATTTACCCATAAATGGCTAATATTCCCCTTCATTGGTCTGTTCTCCACGTAATTACCTCGAACTGATTGAGTCCGGCGAGGTATTGTTTTTGGTCGTTTGTTTTTGTTTGTTTGTTAGCAACATCACGGAAAAACGGCTGAATGAAATTACATAGAATATTCAGGATATATGGACACTGGTCCCAAAAGAGAGTAAATTTCTGGAGGTAACTGAGTGACCTTGAATGATCAAAATCAAGGTCACTGATTTTCACAGGGCTATAACTTGAAAAGAGTTGAAGATATATTTACTCTTATGGACATACAGGAGCTCGTAGTATGAGCTTTCATTTGGCACCAAGACCTTTTACCTTGAGTGACCTTGAAATGTCAAACTTAGGGTCACGAATATTCAAGGGGCTACAACTCAATAGCGGTTGAAGATAGATATTTACTATTATCAACATATAGGAAATTCCATATGGGTTTTTAATTGGTACCTTGACCTTTGACTGTAAGTGACCTTGAAAGGTCAAACTCAAGGTCACAGATATTCTGGGGCACACAACTCGAAACTCGTTGAAGATATATTAACTATTACCAAGATACAGGAAGTCTCTTATGGACTTTTATTTGGCAGCATGACCTTTGACCTTAAGTGACCTTCATCCATGGCTTGCGCAATTACTTTTTTTTTTTTTATTCAACCCCCTGGTGAGCAAAATGTTTTTTTTTTTTTTTTTTTTTAGTTTTTGTTTATTATAAACTTGAAGATAAACATCCAGGGCATCATCTGGTGAAACTCTCTCTCTCTCTCTCTCTCTCTCTCTCTCTCTCTCTCTCCATCTTTGTGTAGCGCCATGCATACATTTGCGTGGGGGTGTATTGAAAAAGATTTTTTTTTTTTTTTTTATAGTTTTTATTATATACTTGACGTTAAACATTCAGAGCATCATCTGGTGAAAAAGAAAAAAATCTATCTCCGTCTTTGGGTAGTGCCATGCATAAGTTTGCACAGGAGTGGAGTAGTTAGCAGTGGGCACAGCCTGAGCTGTGGTTCGCAATCCACGGGTTAAAAAGTCAAACGCAAGATCACGGATCGTCAGAGAACGTAACTTGAAAACATTTGCGCCATTACCTTAGACTTTAATTGTGCACTAAATGACAGAAATGAGTCAGTATTTAACATCAATAAAAATAACTGCTGTCGGATGAGGGTTGTTGTGCCTGGCACCACTTGTTTACTTTCGACTTCAGTTATTAGTTCCTCGTGAAAAAGTGTACCTGTTTGTAAAGCCTCAAAGGGTTTGCTAATGCAATACAGAATTCATTCTCTCTCTCTCTCTCTCTCTCTCTCTCTCCACACAATAATGGGTTGAAAATTGACCCTGCCCTATGACAGTGACCTTTGAGTGTTTTCAAAACTGAATCACTTCATTGTTGCTTTTTCTTCAACCTTTCCCTCCAGTTTTGTATAAGATGAATAAAAGCTGTATAAACTTGCTGAGTCAGACTTTGACCAACCCCGTGACTTTAACCTATGGTTCTCAAATAAAAACAATAATGATTATGAAAACAACACAATAATAATAATAATAATAATAATAATAATATAGTAATAATAATAATAATAATAATAATAATAATAATAATAATAATACTTGGGTAGTGTGATGAGTAAGGATGGAACTTTGGGGGATGAAGTACGTGAAAGGGTACAGCAGGGAAGAAAGGTTGTCGGTACACTGAAAGCAGTGATGAGAAATAGGGAGGTGAGTATGGAAGTTAAGAAGTCACTGCATGATGGTATTGTGATCCCTACCCTGACGTATGGAAGCGAGGCGTGGACATTGCAAGAGGGGAACAAGTCAAGAGTGAGAGCAGTGGAAATGAGTTACTTGAGAGGAGCATGTGGAGTGACGTGGAGGGACAGGTTGACGAATGAAGAAGTGAAGGAACATTGTGGGGTAGATGTGGATGTGGTTGAAAAGATTAGGAGAAATACACTGAGGTGGTTTGGACATGTGGAGAGAATGGAGAATGAAAGACTGACTAAGAGGGTGTATGTAGTTGAGGTGGAGGGAGGGAGAGGGAGGGGTAGACCGAGGATGAGGTGGAGGGATGGAGTTGAGAGGTATATGAGGGAGGGGGGGGGGAGTTGAGGAGAGGGGAGTCAAATGGTGGGTGACAGAGTGACTTGGAGGCGTTTTGTCTGTGGCCACCCTTTGCGGGATTAGGGCGTCGGGCTATAGATAGATAGATAGATAATAATAATAACAAAAATAACAATAACAACAACAGTAACAATAAAAACCAGTTACCTACTATTACTGTGTAACCACAGTAGGGAAGATTTACCAAGGTATGTGGAATATAGACAAGATCTAACGACCTCTAAGGTACTTCATGTGAAAAATGATCAAGATATGAAGACAAAGGTGTCGAAGAACGCATGTGCAAGCTTTACATTTTTCTCAATAACTGGCTAACCGTGTGCTTAACTGTAACCATATTCCTTTCAGATCAAAAGAGGGACCAGAGCTATATATCTGAAAAGTTAAACCTTTAAAGCTTTTGTGATTTTACCTAAAACTTGTTGCAAAAAAGAAAAGACCAGATTTAAATTCGGTACTCTCTGCTAGGCTAAATTGCAAGATATTAAGCCAAAATTATTCATCAGACATTTTTACTATAAGATTATCAGCCAGATAGCTGTATCTCAATTAGTTTCCGAGATATTTCAATTTCCCATACACAGTTTCAAGAATAAAAATTAGCCTATCATCTTCAAAAATAGGTCAAGGCCATTTATATTTGGCAAAAAGACTTGGGATACTCTAGGATACTTCATGTATAATATCAAGATCGAAGAAAAAAAAAGTGCAAAGATAAATAATAATACTGACAAAAAAAAAAAAGTTCACCACTTATAAGGTGGATAATCAAATAATAATAATAATAATAACAATAATAATAATAATAATATTAATAATATTAATAATAATAATAATAATAATAATGTTACCCAGTCCTGCTGTGTAGCCACAGGAAGGTTGCATCATCAAAAGGTATATAAGGTATGTCTTGTAGATGAAAAAGATCTGAAGTCGCTAAGGCAACTTCTCGTGTAACATCAATAAAGGATCGGAAGACAGTGGTATAGAAGAAAACGTGTAATATTCCGTCTGTCTCAGTAACAGGCTAACTGTGTGCTTAACTGTAATCATAATGCTTTCAGATCAGAAGAGGGCTGACAGCTAGGCTATATATCTGGAAAGTTACAACTTTAAAGCTTTTGTGGTTTTCTCTAAAATGTGTTGGAAAGAAAAAAAAAATGGGTTGATATGAATTCGGTACTTTCCACTAGCCTAAATGGCAAAATATTAAGCAGAAATTATTAAGCAAACCATTTTATCACAGGATTTACAACCAAATAGCTGTGTCTCAGTTTCTTTCCGAGATATTTTAATATCAAATATGCAATTTTTAGAATAAAAATGAGTATATCACCTTCAAAAATAGGTTAAGGTTATTTACATTTGGCATTAGGACTTGGGTTACCCTAGGGTACCTTTGTGTGCAATATTCAGACTGAACATGTGTGCAAAGAAAAATACTCCTATTTACCTATTCTTGTGTAGCCACAATTTGGAAGCTTTGACATTCGGTATAAAAGGTATGTGTGATATAAACAAGATCTGAGAACTCTAAGGTAACTTCTTTTTGTAACAACGAAAGATCTGAAAACAAAAGTGTCAAAGAATGCATGTTAATTTTACGTTTGTCTCAATATCTGGCTAACTATATGCTTAGCTGTAACCATATTCCTTTCAGATCATAAGAGGGACTATAGTTGGAAAGTTACAGCCTTATTTTTTTTTTTTTTTCAAAAACATATTGCAAAGAAAAGACAAAGGAGGTTTGAATTCGGCACTTTCCACTTGGCTAAATGGCATAATATTAAGCTTAAATTATTCAGCAAACATTTTTTAAATAGGATTTTCAACCAGATAACTATAAACTATTCCAATTAGTTTCTGAGATATTTAAATATCACATACCTGGTATGCAACTTCTAGAATGAAAATGAGTATATCATCTTCAAAAATAGGTGAAGCTCATTTTTGGCACATGGGCTTTACTTACCCTAGGGTACCTTCATATGTAATATCATCAAGACCGTACTGACGAAAACATGAAGCTTCGCCATTTATGTGGGGAAGGTTAATAATGCTGTCAAAAACTAGAAGATTTGCCTTTCTGTAGCAAAGCTGAACTAGTTACCAATTTTTAATGCGCTGCCACAATTAGGAAGCTTCGCCATAACTATTCATGGTATACAGGGCATGTATAATATAACAAAAATCTTAATACCCTAACGTAACATCAACAAGCTCTGAAGACAAAGGTGTCGAAGAACGCATGTATAAATTTTACATTTGTCACAGTACCTGGCTAAATGTATATTTAACTGATGAAATCAATAAGCTTCACCATTTATGTGGTAAAGCTTGATGACACTGACAAATACACGAAGTTTCACCATTTAAACAGCAAAGCTTACCTGGTTGCTTGTTTTTACTTTGTAGCTCTATAAGGGTAACCATAATTTGCTTCCACTGACTTTAATTTACCCATAAATGGCTAATATTCCCCTTCATTGGTCTATTCTCCATGTAATTACCTTGCCCTGACGGAGTCTGGCGAGGTATTGTTTTTGGTCGTTTGTTTTTGTTTGTTTGTTAGCAACATCACGGAAAAACGACTGAATAAAATTACATAGAATTTTCAGGATATGTGGACACTGGTCCCAAAAGAAAGTGAGTAAATTTCTGGAGGTAACTGAGTGACCTTGAATGATCAAAATCAAGGTCACTGATTTTCACAGGGCTATAACTTGAAAACAGATGAAGATATATTTACTATTATGGACATAAAGAAGCTCGTAGTATGAGCTTTCATTTGGCACCAAGACCTTTTACCTTGAGTGATCTTGAAATGTCAAACTTAGGGTCACGAATATTCAGGGGGCTACAACTCGAAACTGGTCGAAGATAGATATTTACTATTATCAACATATAGGATATTCCATATGGGTTTTTAATTGGTACCTTGACCTTTGACTGTAAATGACCTTGAAAGGTCAAACTCAAGGTCACGGATATTCTGGGGGCTAAAACTCGAAACTCGTTGAAGATATATTAACTATTACCAAGATACAGGAAGTCTCTTATGGACTTTTATTTGGCAGCATGACCTGTGACCTTAAGTGACCTTAATCCGGTGCTTCCACAATTACCTTTTTTTTTCTTATCCTACCCCCTGGTGAGCAAAATGTTTTTTTTTTTTTTTTTAGTTTTTATTTGTTATAAACTTGAAGATAAACATCCAGGGCATCATCTGGTGAAACTCTCTCTCTCTCTCTCTCTCCATCTTTGTGTAGCGCCATGCATAAGTTTGCGTGGGGGTGTATTGAAAAAGATTTTTTTTTATTTTTTATTTTTTTAGTTTTTATTATATACTTGAAGTTAAACATTCAGAGCATCATCTGGTGAAAAAGAAAAAAATCTATCTCCGTCTTTGGGTAGTGCCATGCATAAGTTTGCACAGGAGTGGAGTAGTTAGCAGTGGGCACAGCCTGAGCTGTGGTTCGCAATCCACGGGTTAAAAAGTCAAACGCAAGATCACGGATCGTCAGAGAACGTAACTTGAAAACATTTGCGCCATTACCTTAGACTTTAATTGTGCACTAAATGACAGAAATGAGTCAGTATTTAACATCAATAAAAATAACTGCTATCGGATGAGGGTTGTTGTGCCTGGCACCACTTGTTTACTTTCGACTTCAGTTATTAGTCCGTCGCGAAAAAGTGTACCTGTTTGTAAAGCCTCAAAGGGTTTGCTAATGCAATACAGAATTCTCTCTCTCTCTCTCTCTCTCTCTCTCTCCACACAATAATGGGTTGAAAATTGACCCTGCCCTATGACAGTGACCTTTGAGTGTTTTCAAAACTGAATCACTTCATTGTTGCTTTTTCTTCAACCTTTCCCTCCAGTTTTGTATAAGATGAATAAAAGCTGTATAAACTTGCTGAGTCAGACTTTGACCAACCCCGTGACTTTAACCTATGGTTCTCAAATAAAAACAATAATGATTATGAAAACAACACAATAATAATAATAATAATAATAATAATAATAATAATAATAGTAATAATAATAATGATAATAACAATAACAAATATAACAATAACAACAACAGTAACAATAAAAACCAGTTACCTACAATTACTGTGTAACCACAGTAGGGAAGATTTGCCAAGGTATGTGGAATATAGACAAGATCTAACGACCCCTAAGGTACTTCATGTGAAAAATGATCAAGATATGAAGACAAAGGTGTCGAAGATCGCATGTGCAAGCTTTACATTTTTCTCAATAACTGGCTAACCGTGTGCTTAACTGTAACCATATTCCTTTCAGATCAAAAGAGGGGCCAGAGCTATATATCTGAAAAGTTAAACCTTTTAAGCTTTTGTGGTTTCATCTAAAACTTGTTGCAAAAAAGAAAAGACCAGATTTAAATTCGGTACTCTCTGCTAGGCTAAATTGCAAGATATTAAGCCAAAAATATTCATCAGACATTTTTACTATAAGATTATCAGCCAGATAGCTGTTTCTTAATTAGTTTCCGAGATATTTCAATTTCCCATACACAGTTTCAAGAATAAAAATTAGCCTATTATCTTCAAAAATAGGTCAAGGCCATTTATATTTGGCAAAAAGACTTGGGATACTCTAGGATACTTCATGTATAATATCAAGATCGAAGAAAAAAAAAGTGCAAAGATAAAAAATAATACTGACAAAAACAAGAAGTTTCACCACTTATAAGGCGGATAATAATAAAATAATAGTAATAATAATAATAATAATAATAATAATAATAATAAAAATAATAATAATAATAATAATAATAATGTTACCTAGTCCTGCTATGTAGCCACAGGAAGATTGCATCATCAAAAGGTATATAAGGTATGTCTTGTAGATGAAAAAGATCTGAAGTCGCTAAGGCAACTTCTCGTGTAACATCAATAAAGGATCGGAAGACAGTGGTATAGAAGAAAACGTGTAATATTCCGTCTGTCTCAGTAACAGGCTAACTGTGTGCTTAACTGTAATCATAATGCTTTCAGATCAGAAGAGGGCTGACAGCTAGGCTATATATCTGGAAAGTTACAACTTTAAAGCTTTTGTGGTTTTCTCTAAAATGTGTTGGAAAGAAAAAAAAAATGAGTTGATATGAATTCGGTACTTTCCACTAGCCTAAATGGCAAAATATTAAGCAGAAATTATTAAGCAAACCATTTTATCACAGGATTTACAACCAAATAGCTGTGTCTCAGTTTCTTTCCGAGATATTTTAATATCAAATATGCAATTTTTAGAATAAAAATGAGTATATCACCTTCAAAAATAGGTTAAGGTTATTTACATTTGGCATTAGGACTTGGGTAACCCTAGGGTACCTTTGTGGGCAATATTCAGACTGAACATGTGTGCAAAGAAAAATACTCCTATTTACCTATTCTTGTGTAGCCACAATTTGGAAGCTTTGACATTCAGTATAAAAGGTATGTGTGATATAAACAAGATCTGAGAACCCTAAGGTAACTTCTTTTTGTAACATTAACGAAAGATCTGAAAACAAAGGTGTCAAAGAATGAATGTGTTAATTTTACGTTTGTCTCAATATCTGGCTAACCATATGCTTAGCTGTAACCATATTCCTTTCAGATCATAAGAGGGACTATAGTTGGAAAGTTACAGCCTTTTTTTTTTTTTTTCAAAAACATATTGCAAAGAAAAGACAAAGGAGGTTTGAATTCGACACTTTCCACTTGGCTAAATGGCATAATATTAAGCTTAAATTATTCAGCAAACATTTTTTAAATAGGATTTTCAACCAGATAACTATAGACTATTCCAATTAGTTTCTGAGATATTTAAATATCACATACCTGGTATGCAACTTCTAGAATGAAAATGAGTATATCATCTTCAAAAATAGGTGAAGCTCATTTTTGGCACATGGGCTTTAGTTACCCTAGGGTACCTTCATATGTAATATCATCAAGACCGTACTGACGAAAACATGAAGCTTCGCCATTTATGTGGGGAAGGTTAATAATGCTGTCAAAAACTAGGAAATTTGCCTTTCTGTAGCAAAGCTGAACTTGTTACCAATTTTTAATGAGTTGCCACAATTAGGAAGATTCGCCATAACTATTCATGGTATACAAGGCATGTATAATATAACAAAGATCTTAATACCCTAAGGTAACATCAACAAGCTCTGAAGACAAAGGTGTCAAAGAACGCATGTATAAATTTTACGTTTGTCTCAGTACGTGGCTAAATGTATATTAACTGATGAAATCAATAAGCTTCACCATTTATGTGGTAAAACTTGATGACACTGACAAATACACGAAGTTTCACTATTTAAACAGCAAAACTTACCTGGTTGCTTGTTTCTACTTTGTAGCTCCATAAGGAACCTTAGTTGAGCTGCATAGAAAGTATGTCTAATATAAACAAAAACTGAAGACCTTAAGATCGCTGCTTGAGTCACATCAATAACATCTGAAACCAAAAGTGTTGAAAAATGCATGCATAAAAATTACTTTTGTCTCAATAACTGGCTAACTGTATACTTAACTGTAACCCAATTCCTTTCAGGTCATAAGAGGGATCACCGCTATATATCTGGAAAGTTAAAGCATTAAAGTTTTTGCGGTTTTCTCTAAAACGTGTTGCAGAGAAAAATGAGTAGACGACTTTGGTATTTTCCGCCGGGCTAATTGCAAAATATTAAGCAAAAATTATTCAGCAAACATTTTTATAAATGGATTTTGGACGAAATAGCTCTATCTCAATTAATTTCTGAGATATTTCAATTTTAAATATGGAGTTTTTGGAATGAAAATGAGTATATCACCTTATAAAAATAGGTCAAGCTCATTTATATTTGGCACACGGACTTGGACTACCTTAGTGTCCCTTTGTGTATAATATCATCAAGATCAAAGGAGAAAAGTGCAAAGAATAAAAATAATAATTAAGAAACGCATTCAGGAGCCGAATGCCAATCGCCCGCCGGAATATGTTGTTGGCCAAGTCCAAGATTTTGGCCATATCTTGATACCCTGAAGGTTTTATGCTGATGGCTCAAGCCGTTCATGAGTTATAATGGTGCTAAAGACGGGTGATAAAAGCTAGTTGATCTTTGGCAACCATTTTGGTGACCTTGACCTTGGCGCCGAGTGCCAATTCTCGAACTCGTCCAAGGTTTTGGCCATATCTTGATAACCTGAAGGTTTGATGTTGCCAGCTCAAGACGTTCATGAGGTTTAATGGTATTAAAGGTGGGCAATAAAAACTAGTTGTCCTTTGGAAGCCATTTTGGTGACCCTGACCTTGACCCGAAGTGCCCATTTTCGAACTTGGCCAAGTTCTTGGTCATATCTTGATATCTTGTAGGTTTCATGTAGATAGATCATGCTGTTCATGAGATATAATGGGAACACACACACACACACACACACACACACACACACACACACACTCAGTGACAGGCAAAAACATTATCGCTCCACCTTCTATAGCTGGACGATAATAATAACGAAAACAAGACTCTTCGTCATTTATATGACGAAGTTTAATAAAAGTTTTCTCGTTGGCTGACCGTCAACCCCTTCGTCCTACTGAGGTTGAAATTGGAGAAGAAAAAAAAAAAAAAGTTTATTTGTGAGTTCCGATCACTGAGCTGTATAATACGGAGAGGCTTTCTCAAGGGTAGCGCCGCGTGGTTTGTGTGCCCGCCGCCAGGGGTCCAGGACGGCGCTCATATGTTTATGCACTACATTCAACACCCGCGCCTTTTGAAATCAGCCGATGTATTAGTAAAATATACTGCCATGGTCTACTGCGCAGCTAAAATATAGTGCCGTGGCCTACTGCTCAGCTTATGTATGCAACAGCGAAGCAGAAACAGCAAGCTAAGACAGTGTTCCAATTGCATTGCCATGGTGGGAGCGACGAGTGCGGGTGTTTTAATGTGGCCGCCAAAGTTACGAGCTCGCTGCAGAGAAAGGCTCTCCATGCTATAGAGCTCAGTAGTTCCGATACATACACACACACACACACACCGATCAAAATATAACATCCGGTCTCGTTTAGCGAGCATGGGAATAAATATGAATAAGCTACACGGGAAGAATGGGACGACGATAACAAAATACCTCATTATTATAATACCCAGGATATATGAGAAATTTGTGGCGGAAATGAAGACACGAGAATGAAAGGATGATCATGAGGATGTAAGGAAAGCTATAGGAAAAAATCTATGACACATGAGTGTGACTGATGAATGAGAAAAATGAGACATGATGAAGGAAAGAAGAAAGTCATTGAAAAATTATAGTTATGGCTGCTTTGAAGATAAGAACACACTTGGAAACTGAGATGAATATCCCTAAAAGATAATATGCCTCCAGTAAGAGAAAGTGGGAAATATATGAGAATGATAAGGAGATGACAGTTTGGGATTAAGCAAAAATTGAGTGAGATAAGAGTTAGTAGGTGAGAGGTAAACCCTTTAACCGCGGGTATTGTTTTGGTCTGACTGTCCTCTCCCGCGGGGGTTTCAGCCAAATGTAAACAAACCTTTAAACCTTAATAACTCTGCACAGAATAAAGCTAGAGAAAAAAATAAGGTACCATTAGAAAGTACTAACCTTCAGCTTTCCATTGATGTAGGTTTCATGACTTTCTTGACTTTCACAGGACGGGCAGTGCCGTTAGAAGTGAGGGGTGTAAAATCACTATTTTTCGCTCACACATCATTACCTTCGCTCATACACCATTACTAAATGCCAACCTCATTCTGATAATAATACTATAAACATATATGAACACTGCACATACGATAAACACCCACTCTGTGTTCACTGAGGCAGGTAAAAGGCACTGTAATTACCTGCACTTCACTGCCACATCAGCGGTGTTGTAATCACTATTTTTCGCTCACACACCATTACCAAATGCCAACCTCATTCTGATAATAATACTATAAACATATATGAACACTGCACATACGATAAACACCCACTCTGTGTTCACTGAGGCAGGTAAAAGGCACTGTAATTGCCTGCACTTCACTGCCACATCAGCGGTGTTGTAATCACTATTTTTCGCTCACACACCATTACCAAATGCCAATCACATTCTGATAATAATACTATAAACATATATGAACACTGCACATACGATAAACACCCACTCTGTGTTCACTGAGACAGGTAAAAGGCACTGTAATTGCCTGCACTTCACTGCCACATCAACATGTGTTGTCACTCACACAGCTGGACAGATACTGATGCGCGCTTGGTCAGGGGTGGGGTGGGGGGCCCAGGGGGTGGGAGGTGGGGCCCCAGGGGGGGGAAGAGGGAGGTGGGGGTCGGCTGGAGTGAAAGAACTTAATAGCTACTCTCCCTTGAAACAATTGGCGCACGGAAAAAACGCGGGGTATTCAAAATATTCACAAACATTCGAGAATGACACCCGTGGTTTGGTCCAGTTTTTGCAACGTCATTCTGGAATGACACCCGCGGTTAAAGGGTTAGGGGACTGAGGTGAAAGAAATGTGAAGATGAGAAATACTGAAAGAAAGATACGAGGTGGAAGATTATTATAAGAGAACAGTAAAAAAAAAAAAAAAAAAAAAAAGAGGAAAATAAGACAAAGGAAAGAAAGATACGAGAATAATGCAATACTTTCAACACACGAGTGAAGGATATATATAAATTGTATATAAGAAAATTTTCAGTGAGACGAAAGATGATAAAAAAAAAAAAAAAGGCAGCAGAGGAAATAAAGGATATACGAGAAAACTGACAGGAAATAAAAGTAAATAAGAGAGAGAGAGAGAGAGAGAGAGAGAGAGAGAGAGAGAAAGTAATAGTGCGATAAGGACTAATAAGTCGAGGAAATGCATGCCAGAAAGATTAAAAAAAAAAAAAAACTACGATATGACTATACCTCTCGAGACATGAGATGCGGGTAGTAGAAAAATGAAAGCAAAAACAGAGAGCTTTGTTTACAAGAAGGATGCGAGCGATCATAATGAATGTGATGAAAGAGCTACGTGAAAGAAAGAGATGTTGTTTGGTTTAGGGTGCAATGCAACATGTGTAATTACCACTCTCATACCCATCTCCTCTTCACCCTTTTCTGTTGCTCTCTTCCTTTTCTTTTTATGCTGCCATCGTGGAGCTAATAACCCTCGCGTTCTTTTTCCTCTGCTCCAATCTTTATTATTCATGTTCGTACTCTCTGTCTGTCTGTCTGTCTGTCTGTCTGTCTGTCTGTCTGTCTCTCTCTCTCTCTCTCTCTCTCTCTCTCATATGGGTCGCCAAATGTAGTATTTGTCCCTAACTGTGTCACTCCCTCACTCCCTCTCTCCCTCCTTCACTGACTGTATTTTCTTGAAGTATGGGATCTGGACCCTATGGAAGGAGTTTTAGGAAAACGAAATTTGGTGCAATGATAGACCTACTCCAGGGCCAGGTGTCAGACAGGGTATAACCCCCGATCCCCGGTTGTCTCAGCCAAACTCGTTAGCTTCGACTAGTATTTATTTTACCTAGAAACACGAAATTTGCAAAATGGTAGAGTTTTAGTCCCGCCAGGTTATAAGTTCAGTGGGAAACCCTAACTATTCTTCCCTACAGAGAGGGCGAGGGGCAGCCACAGTGGTTTTGAACAAAGTTGTTATGCATAGCTAAAGATTTTAACCAAGGACCTTTAAATTTTGCACAGTTATAGATGTTCACCCCAGCCACGTTAAGGGAGGGTTGCAATTAACAACCCCCCCCCCTCTCCCCGGCGGGGGAGTGGATAGTCCCTAGTAGCCCCGAGAACACCATTATGCACAGCAATAGTTCGTAATCTAGGAACGCGAAATTTTACGTACTGGATGTTGTTTACCTGGCCACGTTTTAGTCAGGTTGGGAACCCTATCCGGGGCAAGGGGGAGGGAGAGGGCACCCCCTTGGGAACAAAGTATCATAGTTTTTCCTAAGAACATGAAACTTTCCACATGCATGGTTATAGATTTTAACGTAGGAATATGAAATTTTGCCTACTTGTATATGTTAATCCGTCAGGTTTTAGGCAAATTGTGACCTCCGATGGCCGTCCCCAATGGGGGGAAATTCCTTCAGGGTGGACAGCGCCATTGTTTTGACGTAGGTACACGAATCTTTTGCAGAGTAGAGTACCTTCATTCAAACCATAATTTACAGAGGGTGGGATCCCAGAATTCAACCCTGCATATCCCACCATAGATAATTATTACTTTCCCCATAAAATATTGCAGTAGTGGATGAGGTTACCAAAGGTGCCCTTTATCTTGGTTTATTGTTTGCCTGTCTTGACTGAACTATGCCCAGTTTACTTTCGTGCAGATAGCGGTAAACTTGGGAAAATAATCACGAATTACGCGAGCGTAAACTGGCCACGGTTCATACAAGACAGAAAGAGAGAATTAGAATGTATTGCCATAAACTGTTTCTCACATTGATAAAGTTTTTACCATAGATATTATAATATTTAAAACAGCCTGTTAATATCATGTGCTAGCAGCAACTTCTTCCCTCAATCGAAATAGCTTATCAAAGGACAGAATCAAGCTAAACAATAACAATCAACCCATTCCAGCAGAACGTGCAACGTTTCGCAACGTAAACAACACCATAAAGAAATTTATCAAAATATATATAAGAAAAAAAAAAAAAACTGTGGACATTCTTGATTACAGAACGAAGAGCACGAAAACAATAACAAATATTCAAATATTCACAACCTTGCCCTTTCCAACTCACAAAGTCCTAATGAACATAGCTAGACATCATTCTTCGCAGGAAGAAGAAACACACATACATTTTTTTTTTTTGCAACAATATCCAACAAAAGCACAAATTAATAAACACACACACACACCCACACACACACACACACACCCACCCACCCACACACACACACACACACACACACACACACACACACACACAAAGTACACATGCACCAACTCCATTCATATAATAACAAGTACAGCAAATGATCAAAAACACAAAATTCAAACAAAGTAGAATTTAGTCACATTTAAACATCCGCTTAGGGCATTTTTGGCCCCACAGCTGTAATGCTTTTCCTATAATATCAACTTCTCGTCGACTTCTAACCAAATTCCAGAGAGCAACAATAATGTAAATAACATCCTTATGTTGAAACAATGCAAACCTCCCATTAGTGTGCATCACATAGACTAATATCGCTGTTTTACACACCATCCAAAATCATAAACGGTTAATATTAAAGAACCTCATTCCATTCACCCCACTATCAGCCTTCCAACATGAATTTCGACCAAAACACTTAACTGACTCCCAAGACTCCAAGTAAATCGATTCCCCTCCTCCTGTCCTTTGGTGGCATCTCCAAATAATTACTGTCCTTATGAACCACGCACTCATATATAGATATAACCCAACCTATGATATACTAAAACAAATCCTTAAAAAAAAAAAAATCGAGAATATAATCAAGGAAGATATCGATGAAAGTTGCTGGCTACCTTTCTGTCAGGCAGACAAGAACAAGTGCTTTACCAGTTATAAAATCTTATCATCTCCCAACGGTGTTTCATTAGCCTTAGTCCTTTTACCCCCTTTTTTTGGCCTTTCCTCTCATTTCTTCTCCTCTACTCCAGTTTTTGTTTTTCATGCTCGGACATCTCTCTCTCTCTCTCTCTCTCTCTCTCTCTCTCTCTCTCTCTCTCATTAGTTCATTTTCCTCCACCTCCAGCGTTCTCCCATCTCCCCTCACTCGCTAATTTAATATCTTTAGATGATCCCTGATTCTTCTTCATCTTCAGTTCTTTTCTACACCTCTCCTTCACCTTCCATCACATTTTCCTTCTTTCTCCTCCTCCTTTATCTTCCCTCTCAACCCCTTCTTCTCCTCCTAATCCCATCAGCGCAGCCTCACCTCCATTTCTATGTTACCTCCCTTTCTGTCCCTCTACCCTTCATTGTATTGCCATTCACCGTTTGTATTTCCTTTCCTCCAGTAAACCCTACCCGAAAACGCTTCTTTGATGTCCCCACAGGTGGGAAATCACCCTCTCTCTCTCTCTCTCTCTCTCTCTCTCTCTCTCTCTCTCTCTCTCTCTCTCTCTCTCTCTCTCTCTCTCTCTCTCTCTCTCTCTCTCTCATCCCCACTAATCACTCGCTCTTTTAAACCGCAGACTAATAGCATATCATCGTTTCTTTGCTCTTACACTCATCCTTTTCATCCCTTTTTGCCTCTTTCTTTTCCCGCTTCCTTCTCCGGTTTCCTCATTGCGTCATTTTCTTTCCCTTCTTCCGGCCTCGCCTTCCTCCGTCCCTGATGCTCCTCAGTCACCTTCATGCTCCCTTGAGTATCACATTGCTTTACCATTGACATTTATATCCATCTGATTCTCACCACCAGGTAGTTTAGGAATCGCTAATCTCATACACCTTCTTATTCCTTCTTTCCCTATTACCCCCTCTCTCTTTTCTTAACCCTCGTCTATCGTCTCCCCTCCTTCTTAGTTTTCCTTCCTCACTTTCCTCGCATCCCTTTCCTTTTTCTCATTCTTGCTGACAATTCAGTTTCTTATTCCACTCTCTCCTTGTCTCTCATCCTACTTCTTCTTCCCTTTATCTCTTGTCTGCTTTCTCCTTTAAAGTATCCTACCCCCCTCTGTATTAGATACTATCACAACAAATAATTCTCCTTTGCTCCTTTTGTCTCTTTTCTTCCCCTGTCTTTCTTCACTCTCACCATCTCTCTTCCCCCAACATCCTCCTTGCCTCCACCATAAAATCCTACAACACCTCCCACGTAACCTCTTGATGTCTTCAGATAAGGGATCATTTTCCCTCTCCCTTTAACCATTTGCTCCCAACTGTTCTGTCTCCCCTAATCGCATTCTATCACCACACAATTCTTTTCTCGTTTCTACCTTTGCACCGGTTGCACTATCTACAAACAATCCCACTCCCTCCAGCTTGTCTCCCATTACAGCACCACCTCCTTTATATTACCGTTGGTGTGCAGCCTAAGCCATACATTTGCTACAAGTACGACTTCCTCTAGTCGTACTTCATGTATGTGCCTTTACTTGCATCCTTAACCCACCATAATAGCCAGCGTCATCTATGGGTATAGAAAGAAATCAACACTCTCAGTGTTATCCAAATTACTTTGCAGAGGGCAGTGATAATTAGAAGTGATGGAATATTTAGCAAAATGTCCCTAAAGGCGGTATCACACGGTACCTCGTAGGTTTGCTGAGGAAAAGTTCCGTGGAACCAGGCACAGACCTTATCATACACATTCCTCATATCGTCGGCGACGACGCTTCTTCTCACACTGTTGCTAGTGCCTGTCTCGCTTGTACCCAGTCAAGGTCAGTGAAGAATCCGATTGTCGACTCGGTAGAGAAGAAGCAGCCTTAGTCCACGAAATCTGAGCAGAAGCCTTCGTATTTTCACTGATGAAGCTGTGTGAGTGCTGAAAAAGTATTGCACAGAGGCACTAGTCTCCTATACTGTGTTTGCCTCACTTGATGCGTCTGGTAGCCGAGTCTCCGAAAGTAAACACATGATTATTTTAATCGACATCATGACAGTTTTCATCATGCATGATATATTTACTCTTTAAGGTTGTCATAATTATTAATATTTAAAAATGTTATTAAATAGTCAATGATAGCTATGATGTTTGATGCAAAAACATGAAATATTCCCTGTTGCGTCGCCTAGCTACTCGTAGTGTTTTGTACCTAGTATCAAGGTAAAGAGAATATGAGGTAGTTTCACACCGGCGGGGGTGGGGGGGGGGATCAAAAACGTGTCTCGGTCTTCACACGACGACACAGATAATCTAGACTGAGTCTCTCAGCCTGGTAGTCACTCCAGTCACTCACCTACTTGCCCTGTGATGTGAGCTCCCCGGCCTCCGTTTTCTGTTGTACTGCCGGGCGAGATCAATGACGATCGCAAATGGGTATGTTCCCTGAACATGCCGACAGTTTGTACAGCGTGAAAATTTTAATTAGCTTAATATGTAAACATGTTAATGTGCCTGAAGAGGTTATATGCTATTTTATTAAGTGTACAGTTTAGTTTAGGATGAGGAATTTGAACAGAGAGTCTCAAAAGTCCAAGAAGGTAAACACGAAAATCAAACAACTAAAAAGATAAGGGAGATTTAAAATAAATAGTGATTTCCTGTATGGATTTTTTTAATTTCCATTCAAAACTGCATGCAGAGCAATGGAAAGGTTAATGCCATGTTTTTGAGATATAAAATATGTCTTCAAGAAGAACTCTCTGTTTTTCAGAAAATATAGGAATGTCGTATACAGGGTCATACAGACACAGATCCGACGTCATAGGTGCCTGTCGGCTAGCAAATTAAGAGAAAGACAACTGAAAATATTGACACAGATCACTGATCGAGAGCATAGCAACACCAAACACCTACCAAATGATCCGTATATCTCCAGTTTACATTGGTATACCATTACATTCATTTTCTTTCATACTCTCTCTCTCTCTCTCTCTCTCTCTCTCTCTCTCTCTCTCTCTCTCTCTCTTATTATCCTTGACTTCACGGCCTCTGCTCGAGCCAGAGGCAGTGAACCTACCTCTCATATTCTATTTACCCTGCTTCATATGATTGGCTAGAATCCGGCCAAAAGGATTCCAAGCTTGCCGAGGACACCACTGACATTTACCACGATATCGTGCTTATTTACTTTCGTTTCCTTGGCAAATCTCATACGAGGTGCCGTGTGATATCTCTAAGCTGTACAAGAATTTTCATTACCTCACTCATTCACTTTAGCTCCCTATTCCCTATTTCTCTTCCTTCTCTCTTTTCTCATCCTCTTCAAAATTTTCTCCTTCTTACTTACCATTCAGTCTACCCCAGACTTCCATCCTTCCCAACCATCACTACGCCTTCTCTTATCTCCCTCTCTTTCCCCTCATTACTATCTTTCCTGTCTCCATTCTCCCTCTTCTCCTTCCCCGTTCTCGTTCTGTACTTCCATTTCCTCATTCCTCCTTCCCATAACCACTGAAACTTGCCCACCCAACCATCATCATAACCTACAACCCTTTTGATACCCCATACCAAGTAAAGTAGTGAAGGGCGCTGGTGCTGTTGGCTGGTTACAAAAGATGTCAGCACCACCACCAATAGTTTTCCAAAGATGAGGTTCTCAGTATTTTACCTATCCCCCTGATTTCTTTTTCTTCCTTCCAGCCTCTCTCTCTCTCTCTCTCTCTCTCTCTCTCTCTCTCCGGCCATTCCATTCTCTCTTCCCCTTACTACTGGGCACACGGTCTCGCTCTTCCTTTCCACAACCACGCGTCTTTCCCTCTTTTCCTTTCTCCTTCTCCCTCCTTCGAGATCCTCAGTTCCGTTTTCCTTCTCCTTCTTCCTACTGGCCACTCATTCCTCCTTCTCCTACCACCCATACATCACCGTACCTCCTCCTTTGATCCCATCCCGCCGAGAAAGGCAATGAAGGTCGTGGGTGGTCGGATGTACAAAGGACGACCGTATCACCACCAGCAGTCCACAGGTAAAGCTCCCACTTAACACTTTTTTTTCATCATCTCTCAATAAGGAGTCAGAGAGATGATTGCAGTATCATTTCAGGAAAGGGAAGTTTAATATTTTCTTTTATGATTCTCTCTCTCTCTCTCTCTTTCTCTTTGCCTTCTCATTGCACTTTACTTCCAGTCTTTCTCCCTCTCCTACAAAATCCTACCTCCACTCACTCACGCCTTTAACATCCTTACATCCTTCCCTCTCTTACTTCTCCATCTCCTGTCTCTCTCCCCTCTGTTGCAGTTTCAGTCACATCTTACTGCTTTCTGACTCTCCTTTATTCTTTATTCTTGTACCCCTTCTTCAGCTCTTCTCCTCACCTTTCCTCCACATTCCTCTCCACTCTCAACCCCTCCTCTTCATTCGTTCTCTCTCTCTTTCCTTTGTTACTCCTCTCTCCTCCGGCACACCTTAAACAACAACACTCCATTGATATCCTCTACAGGTAGGGATAAACTCTGTGTGTGTGTGTGTGTGTGTGTGTGTGTGTGTGTCTCTCTCTCTCTCTCTCTCTCTCTCTCTCTCACAGACAGACAGACAGACAGACAGACAGACAGACACACACACACACACACACACACACACACACACACACACACACACACACACACACACACACACACACACACACACACACACACACACACGCTCATCCTCGCTAATTACTGTCCTTTCCACCACTACTTCTTTTGCTCCTTCCCTCTTCCCCTCTATCCCTACATCCCTCTGTTTCCTTTCCCTCTTCCTTCACCTCTTTCCTCAATGCGTCATTCCCATCTCCGTCGCTAGTCTTCCCTCGCCTGCTTTTCTGTCCTTGACTTTAACTGGTAGAATAGTTTTGTTAAAACCTTCCTGATAAAAAACAAACACGAATGGACCAACAGGCCTGTTTGTGCGTGCTTTCCTTTGTGCTCCTTTGTACAGTGTCACACTACCATGCCACTGACCCTTATATCCCTTTAATCCCTCCAACAGACAGCAAAAGAATTACTGACCTCATCCTCCTTTTATTCTCCTTTTTTCCTAGCTTTCTTCTCTCTTGCCCTTTCTCCTCCCATCCCTTTCTCCGTATTCCTTTTCCTTCACATATTCAATCGCTGATCCCCCTCCCCTCCTAGCTTGTTTCTTCCTCTTCCATCGTCTTTTATCCTTTTCTATTTTCTAATTTTGGCCTACTACTCATTTTGCCTCCAACCCCCTTTTTTCTCTCAACACAGCACCATCTTTCTCCTTTATTTCCCTTTATCCATTTTCCGCTTTCTTCTCTCTTGTGCTTAATTTTATCCTCCCCCCCCTTGCGTATTCATTCCCATCGCCATAAATCATTCTTGCTTCTTTCTCTCCTCTTCCGTTTCCTTCTTCAGATTGTCATTTCACCCCAGCACCACCACTCTCCCTGATTCTGTCATCACAGTAACGTTCAAAACCGTTTGATGTCGTCCTCAGGTAAAAGACACCATCCCTTAACCCAACAATAATATCTTCTCTCATCCATATTCTCCCACCCTTCATCCCTTTCATCGTTTCCTTCTTTATAAATATTACATAATCTCTCTCAAGCTACTCTCCTTCCCTTTCTCTTGTCGCCAGTCACCACATCTTTTCCATCATGTTGTTGGCGTATAGTCTGGAACATACTTCCCGCATGATCAATTTCTCTGTCTCGCGCTCCAGGCATGTTTTTTTTTTTTTTTTTACTTTAATCCCTGACCCACTGCATTAGGCAGAGAGCAAAAATCAAGCCTATCAGTAAGAAGGAAGCCTATCAATAGAGGGCAGCGACAATTAAGCATATTATCCTTGACTGTACTTTGATTCTCTTTTTCTCAACTATTCAGTACTATAGTCGCGGCTCACGACTCTAAGGTTGTCATTATCGTACCCTGGCAACCTATCATTCAAATTTGCGTCCGATTTCGTATCATATTATACACGAATCATATTATCATGCACGAATATATTTTACACGAATATTATTATACATGAACATATATAAGTATCTAGGGTCACATGTTGCTGTGGATGGAAGAATAGATGCAGAAGTGAAGTTTAGAATAAATGAAGTAGGAAAGGTGCTGGGAGGAATGAAAAAAGTGTTTAAATGTCGTTCACTTAGAATGGATGTAAAGAGAAGGCTGTATGAGGGTGTTGTGGTACCAACTGCATTATATGGGGCTGAAACATGGAATATGGGTGTAGCAGAGAGGAAAAGTTTGAATGTAATGGAGATGAGGTGTCTGAGGAGTATGTGTGGAGTGACGCGTATGGATCGGGTGCGAAATGATGAAGTGCGAAGGAGAACTGGAGTTGTTCGGGAGATGGCTGGTAGAGTTGAGCAGAGGGTGTTGCGATGGTTTGGGCATATGGAGAGAATGGATAATGAGCGATTGGTGAAAAAGATAACTAGATCTGATGTGAGAGGTGTAAGGCTGAGAGGAAGACCACGAATAGGATGGATGGACAGCGTGAAGAGAGCGCTGGATGCGAGAGGGATGTCTGTTGAGCAAGGAAGAGTGGCTGTGCGTGACAGAAATAAATGGAGAGAAGTTGTGAATGAATAAGTGATGACGCAGCCCTGAGGGGATATTCTCCCGCATTTGGCTGATCAGCTAGTCAGGTCAGGTGCGGGTAAGGGGATGGGTCTGTTATGATGTGGCAGGGGTAAACCAGTTCTGCTGTCAGGCCCTGCTGCGGATGTCACTGATTGCATTGGGCAGTTGACCCTTGTGCGGTGTGGTGCGGTGAGGATCTGTCCTCTCTCCCCTTTGGGGCTAAGATGTGAATGAATGTGTTTGAATGGATGAGTAAATGGAGAGTGTGTCGTCCTGTCTCGGCTACCTCCCTTTCCATGGGGGAAGCAGCCTAGGTATATAGATAGATAGATAGATGAACATATTATACACGAATCACATGCGTCTCATACTATACACGAAATCAGACGCACTTCTGAATGGTAGGTTGCCATGGTACGATAATAACCTCAGAGTCGCGTGCAGCGACTATAGGGTGGAGTGAAAATAGGGATCAAAAATCAAATCACGGATCTGTTGGATGTACTACCTACCAAAAGTTGCAAATGCTCTTACTCATTAATGGTATAAAATTTTATTGAAACAGGACAAAATTTTCTGCCCTCTACCATCTGTTTTTTTACTAACCTGTGACACAAATGACACAGATCCTTGGGATTCATTGTATTATACAGTATGCTGTACAATTATACATTATAATATGCAATGCACCAGTGTGCATGACCCAATATGTGCAGCTTAAGCCAGCAACCACAACACTTACAACAAATCTAAAAAGTTACTGTGTGGTGCGATATTCACTCTTAGTGTTGGAATCATAGCTCAAGCATGTATTCTTGTTCGAATAAAGCCATCCCTTGCTTTTTGTCCAACAACAGCTTTGATGCCTCTGTGACTGCCTTTACACACCTTTGCACTGCTTTTGTATGACATGGAAAATGTGGAATTTCAGTGGCAAAAGTTGTTTCGTTACGAACTACACTTTCCAGAACAACATCGGAGATTGATTTTGTGATTGCAGGTTCACTCAGGACACACTTCTGCCAGTCAATCAAATCAATGTTCTCCTTGGCATTGAAACTGAGAGATGGTACTTAAAAACATCTGATATCACGTTGATGTGTCTTGGAGACTCGAGCTCACATGATTCGTCGAACACCCAGCTCCCTGATATGTTGTCGCTCATCGGTTACCATGGTCAGCAAAATGTTCTCAAGGTGGCCAAAGTAGCCATTTCGCCGTATCACTGGATCAACTACAGCTTTCAGATCTTGCGACAGGTAGTGTGACCTCTTACTCTGCATCCACAGGTGCTTAGAGCCATCCTTTCGTGAAGGTTTGGACTTGATCATGAACCTTCAGAATGAATTCAGGAGTTGTTTTGAGACTATTGCTAGGCCTTTCTGTCATAATATACAAACGCTGAACTCGACTGGTCAGTGTGACCCAGCAGGACATAATGAGATTTCCTGGCTGACGATGTGACAAAGAGACAGAGCAATTGCCAGTGATTACTGCTTGGCAAATATCCAGTAAATACTGCTGATCTGAACTCAGATCTTCAATGTTGACATCCGTAATTCACATGTTATTGGCTCAAAAGCAACAATTGACATTTCCTCACAATTTTCCAATAAAGAACAGATTGACCCTGAGAAACGTTTGCTTGTCATGTAACTATCTAGATGTTCGAACAAATGATGTAGAGGAGGTTCATTTGCATGGAGGAGGCAAACAAACCACTGCAGAGATCGTTTGACATGTTCTTCAAGGAGCCTTATAATACCGCTCTTCTTCCCTTTGTTCACTGCAGTGCCATCACACCCAGTTGCCACCAGCTTCTGAATGCATATGCTTTTTTCACCAAGAAAATGGATGATGGTCTGCTTTATGCTTGCAGAAGTGCCACTTTCAGTTTTAATGTGATCGAGATAGTTGGAGCCAGGCTCCTGTACCAGTGCTATATGATCCTCTACGGTCACTCTCTGGTGAGCTGTGTCATCATCTGTTTTGAGAGTCAGTGTTTTGTCCTTTCTGCCATCAAAATATAGGCCCTATTTTTCAGCAGTAAGACATGCCGCTTGAGCACGGAAGATTTCATGATACTTGTGCCGTCCTCATCTAATTTTGCTTCTGTCGATGACATCAGTGCAATCCTCAGATGTTACTATGCCGTAGTCTTCCAAGACTGAAGATGCACTCTCTGCCACTGCACTGTCTGAAACTGCATGTTGCTCCGAAGCCCTCGCAGTATTTTCTAGCGGAAGTCTCTGCTGTGATGCTGCTTGATAAGTACATGCAGCAGTAGAAAGGTGTAATGCTTGCGAAGTACATGCAACAGTAGAAGATATTATTTCAGTATCACTATCTGCGCGTTCACCAGGTTCATTTGTAGAACTGTTAAAGCTGCTTTCATTTATCTTTGATACCGATGAACTGGCGATAGCTTCAAGGTTATACTGAGCTAGCCTGTCTTTTTCCTTCAACTTTCTTCTCAGACGATCCTGTAATCTCACTGTAGCTATGCTATCAAGTGGCCTTATCATCTTACATGTGGTTCGTTGATCGTGAAGAAAAGATAGTTCAGAAATTGGAACCTTGCAAGACTTTGCATACGAACATGATGAATAGTTAGCACATTTGCATGCTGCGATGTCGAAAATCTTCCTGGCTTCCTCCTTGATTTCGTTGGCTTTCTGTTCATACTGTTTATTTCTTTTCGACACTGGGTATCTCACAAGTTTGAGGTATTTATCGTGGTGATTTCGTATCAGCTGTATAATGCGGGTTGATGTCACAGTAAGTATTGATGCTCGGGTCTAAAATTCTTTAATTTTGACAGCCACGGCATCAGACACTTCTGCAACATTTGGTTCTTTTTTTTAACTGCTCTTCAGATTCAGTCTGACCCACTGATAGTCCATAAGCATGTCCTCATTGGTTGGCAACCTGTGCAAGTTCATTCTATGAGGATTACCGAATATTTGGCATGCCGGAGGTTTCCTTGGATGACGCTCAGCCATCTTGTCACCATGCTCCAACACTCAAACTGCATAAGAAATGCAGCAGAACATGAGTAGGCTTAACAAACAAGAAGTATTTTATGCAGTATGTAATATACACTCAGGTGCTCATAAAACACTTGAGAAGCATGTATCTGAAATCTTATTTGCATTGTCCTCTAATGTATTTGATATGACAACATATCCCATCATATAAAATGTGCAACTTTGGTAGAGGGCAGAAAATAATGGTTTTAGAATGCCAAATTTTACATGCAAGATATGTGGGACAAATGACAACTTTTAGGGGATATTACATGTCATAATTCAATTTTTCATTTTTTTTCACCACCCCAACCTCGTTTCCTCTTTCTCTTCTCTTCTTTGTCGCTCCCCTCCTCCCTCTTGTTTGTCAGATCTTTCCTTTTCCCTTTTATCCCTTCCACTGACCATTCAACCTGACTCCACCTAACCATCAACACACCCCTTATACTAGGGCTGTTCAACTTTATTTCTATCAACTACTACCTGAGTTCTCACACCATGTACCCGTATCCCCATTAATCTTACACTTAATATACAGTGCTAATATATTATGACTGATTACACAATGATACTACAACGGATATCATTAAATAGCTGAAACTGTAATATATGTTTTGAGGAGTTAAATATTAACATCACAAACAATGGACGATGAGACTATGACACAGGAAAGTTAAACTGTGTTACACTTCATCCAAAAAGCATTCATCACATCAATATCACACAGGTCTTATGACACATCATCATCATCATCATCATCATCATCAGGACCTCTTTTCCCACCCTAGGGCAGGGTGAGTAGTAGCAATGTCCAGACAGCCCAAATTTGCCCAGTTCAATGCACCACGCTTCCATTCACTCGTCATTGAAGCCCTCGGAATCCTAGTTCTATCGGATACACCAAAAACATTCACCACATTCAGTAGCTTCACATAAATGTATCTGACTGAGTCAATCCGGACGCTGTCACGATTAAATAGGGTGCCAGATCCCTGAACATGCACTTCTCCTCACAACATTCATACAGCCAGCTCGATCTCTTGTCAGTTCCCTAGCCTCACCGACTTCCAAACCTCTCTTCCTCACACACTCATCCACCATATCTCTCCACCTTCTCCTTGGCCTACCTCGCTTCCTCCCTCCTTCAAATTCGCTCAGATATACCTTTTTCACCACTCTATTGTTATCCATTCTCTGCACATGACCATACCATCTCAGTACACTCTTCGATTCTGGTGTCCACAGACTTCCTCACTCCACATCTTTCACGAATCACACTATTTCGTATCCTATCCACCCTCTGCACTCCAAATACATTCCTCAGCAGTCCCATCCCAACTGCTCTTACTATTGACCTCTCTTTTTCATGCCACACCATAGTCTCACATCCATATGTTAAAGATGGCACTAACACTCCTTCATGTAAGCCTCATGCAGCTGCAACACTCAAGCCTCTGTTTGAGTCATCTTCTCTCTCAGTAACCATCACTTTACTCTTTTCTACATTTACTCCCAAGGCACGGCGCTCCCAGACATCAACAAAACTCTGCACTAGCCTACCGAGTTCTTGTCTGATACTTGCATGCAGTATTGGATCATCAGCATACAGCGAAACTGAGATATTCCATCAATCACCATTCATTACCAATGCCATCCCTCTCTCCATTACTCGTGTTCTTACTTCTCTCACCACCCCATCCATATATATACTGAACACCCATGGGGACAACACACAGCCTTGTCGCACGCCCACACCGACCGTGAACCATTCACTTAGATGCCGATTAACCCTTACACATGCTTCAGTACCATCATGAAAACTCTTGACGGCACCTAGCAGCTTACCGTCTACACCGTGCATGCGCAAAACTTTCCACAATCCTTGGCTGTCCACTTTGTCATATGCTTTTTCCAGATCCATGAATGCCATAAACACCTTATAGTCCTTCTCACACGCCTTCTCTACTATCTGTCTCACTGCAAATATTTGATACACACAGCCTCTGCCACTCCTAAAGCCACCCTGTTCATTACTCACTAGGACTTCTGATATCTCTCTTACTTTTTCTATAATAATTCTTCCATATACCTTCTCTACCACACTCAATAAACTTATGCCACGATAATTCTTGCAATCACTTCGCTCACCTTTATTTTCGTACAGGGGTACAATCACAGCCTTTTTCCACTCTGGAGGCACAGTTTCACTCATCCATGCCTTCTTACATACCTCCAACAAACACTTATTCCACTTTCTTCACTACACTTAAGCATCTCTGCATACACCTCATCAACCCCAGCTGCTTTCCCAATTTTCAGCCGCTTCACAGCACTCTTAAGCTGTGCGAGAATCACATCTCCTGGTACTGCATTCCTCCTCTGCACATCCCCCAAACTAATCATGTTTACAGCCGCTCTGCTCTCTCTATTCCCATTTATCAGGCTTTCAAAATATTCTTTCCATCTGGTCCTTACTTATGGCACACTAACATAAATACACACACATTTGCAAATTACACTCACCTTTTCACCAAAACTAGAAAACGCTTACAGAGCGCATACCTCCCGCCAATGCCATTGCCTTTAAAAAAGGATCCGGATCCGGTCTGCGGATATATGATCCGAATCCTGATCTGCTCTAAAATGGAATCGATTCTTTCTTGGTCCATGGCCCACCTTTCCACAAATTTTCCTTGAAATTCATTGAGAACTTTTGAAGGTATTGTACGGGATACTCAGGCTCCGGATCAAGACCATTTTATCATTTCTTCTTTGGCTCATTTTCCACAACATTTCATCAAAATCCGTTCATAACTTTTTGAGTAATCCTGTGAACAGAGAAACAAGCGGACAAACGGACAAAAAAAAAAAAAAAGGTAAAACATAACCTTCTTGGCCGAGATAAAGACATACATACATACATACATATACACATCAACGACATACATGCCTTTTTACTCACAAACATACATTAACATGAATTACAATTCACTGTGAGGGCTGTGCCTGTTTTCAGGAAAAAAATTTCTCAATTCAAGGAGCAGTATGAGCAAAACATGCTTGATTGTTGTGCACTACATCAAGCCTTGCCCGGTGTTTATTTTCATGTTCAACAGAGTTGAAAGTCCTTTCTCACATAGGTAAGTACTAGGGAACATTATCAAAGACTTCACTGCAACCTCAGCTACAGCAGGGTATAACTTACTCATTCTCGACCAGAACTTGAACATGGGAAGTGATTCAAATGTGTCTTTTGCATGACAGATCTTTGCCAGCTCTAGAAATTCTTCTTGCATGTTATGTGGGAGAAGGTGCAATTCAAAAATAAAAGGGCTTCTAATCAATCATGATACTAACTCACTCATTTTGGGGAAATAACACTGAAACACCATCAGCAGGGAAGAAAGACGTGTGTGCACAAGGTGCACCAATTTAATTTTTCCAGGGACTTTAACCCCTAAAGACCTATGGCTGTCGAACGACAGTTTCGGAAAATGTCGCATAAAGTCCTATGGCTGTCGATGGTACAGAGGCTACCAAAAACTGGCGGTTGGTACCACCACCTCTTTTATGATGCATATGGGACCTGGCCACTGAGAAATAAGAGATCAGGTGGTGGGAGGCATGATCCGGCCTCCTCCCCCGATGTGGAGACAGCCCCCTCCCCAGGCCATCTCTCCATCTCACTTTGTCCCATTGGATCTGCCTCTTGTGTACTCTCCCACCAAAACTACCCTCCATACCCCCTGAATACCATTTTGGGCGTGTGTAGCAGACATATTCCCTTCCTTTCCCACCCTCCTGATGACCCCTACACTCCTTTCACCTCCCTATTCCCCCAAATTTCTCAAGGATGTCCCATTCTCGCTCACAGTGAGGAGTGACTTTTTTTTATGGTCAATTGTGCACTAACCATTAGACATATAAGAGTGAAATATTCATTTTCTGGTGAGTAATATCAAGCTTTTCAAATCTGTAAGACCAAAGTTTACTTTAGTGCAAATTTTTTTCTCTCTCTCTATACACGAGGAGTAACAATTTTTATTCCTGGCGTTCTTTAACGGTCAATATTGCAGTAACCGTAAATTTTATGAAAGTGAAACATACATTTTCAGGTCTGTAAACTCAAGCTCTTGAAACCTGTAAGCAAAATTTTACCTTGGTGAAAGTTAAAAAGTCGGACCCTTTTTGCAGATCTGGTGATAGAGGGGCTGGGAGATTTTCGGTCTACAGGGGTGGGGACTGGGAGATTTTCGGTCTACAGGGGTGGGGACTGGGAGATTTTCGGTCTACAGGGGTGGGGACTGGGAGATTTTCGGTCTATAGGGGTTAATTTACCAAGTCCCCCATTAAGGTGTTAAAACATACGAAGATTTGCTTTTTTAACTTTCCCTTTCCATTAATCCGCCTTCATATTGAATGATCTTAGTTTGTCCATCCAATCACATACTGTGGAATACTGGCCTTAGAGGATAAGGTAAAAGAAATTAGATATAAGAATATGTCCTTCACTTAGGCCAGGTTCTGAAGCCACTGGTTAGTTTCTTGGTGAACTCAGGCAACTTTGTCTTGTCACCTGTGAAAGAATTTGGAAAGGTCCTTCAGCAACTAGACTCATGATATCACAATGCTCTGTGATAAACAGCGAACCTTGGGATGAAAGGGTAACACTTCTTCGTGTGTTCCAACACAGTGGTTGAAAGAATTGTGTATTTAAGGCACTTCACTTCATGATATTTACCATGTACACATCATCATATCTAATTTTAACTCTGGCAGGAGACTTTCAGATGCCAGAGCATAGTAGTGAAGCATACAATGCCGTATTTAAAGACTCTCCCTATTCTCTCTTTCTCGAAATCCTGATCAGCGGCTAAGCATTTCTGGTGCTCTGCCAGTTGTGCACGTACACTCATTATCCCAAGAATGTCCTTCATTCTCAAAAAAAAAAAAAAAAAAGAAACTTAAATACTGTATGTCTTCATCTCTAGTTGTCTCCAAAGCATGGCAGAACAAGAAAACCTCCTTGAAATCTACGTCAGTGATGTACGGTGCAAACACTATCTATCTATCTGTTGCCAGACGCCTAAATCCCGTTTGGGGTGGCCACAAACAAATCGCCTCCACGTCGCCCTGTCCCCCGCCATTTCACTGCCCTGCTCCCAACTCACACCCCCCTCTCTCATATACCTCTCCATCCCATCCCTCCATCTCATCCTCGGCCTCCCCCTCCCTCTTCCCCCCTCCACCTCACTCACATACACTCTCTTCGTCAGTCTTTCACCCTCTATCCTCTCCACATGGCCAAACCACCTCAGTGTGTTCCTCATAACGCTTCCTATCACATCCACATCCACACCACAACGCTCTTTTATATTCTCATTCGTCAGCCTGTCTCTCCATGTGACTCCACAGGCTCCTCTTAAATAACTCGTTTCCACTGCTCTCACTCTTGACTTGTGTCCTTCCAACAACGTCCAAGCTTCACTTCCATACGTTAGAGTTGGTATCACAATACTGTCATGTAGTAACTTTTTCACTTCCATGCTCACTTCCCTGTTTCTTATCACTACTTTCAAAGAACTAGCAACCTTTCTTCCCTGCTGTACCCTTTCAAGCACTTCACCCTCCAAACCTCCATCCTTACTCATCACACTACCCAAGTACTTAAACGTACTAACACCATCCAACCTCGCTGTACATTCACTAACTTCACCTCTCTCAAAGACCATCACTTTACTCTTCCCTACATTCACCTTTAGATTCCGTTTCTTACACACTCTCCCAAACTCATCCACCAAGCCTTGCAGCTCCCCTTCGTCTTCACTCAACAACACAGTATCATCTGCAAACAACAGTACAGGGAGTTTCCAAACACTATCTTCTCTGCACCAGGGCCACTCCAACATCCACTACCCTACCTTGTACCTCTTTTATTATCCCATCCATGTACAGATTGAACAACCATGGAGACATGACACATCCCTGTTTCAACCCAACCTTCAGAGAGAAAAATTCACTCAGTTCACCATCTACATGCACTACAGCCTTAGCACCATCATACATACTCTTCACAGCATTCAACAACTTCCCATCTGCTCCATATATTCTTAATACTTTCCACAATCCTTGTCTATCCACCCTGTCATATGCTTTCTCCAAATCCATGAAAGCCACATACAACTTCTTTCCCTTCTCTAGAAATTTTTCCACTAAAGATCTTAGAATGAATATCTGATCTACACAACCTCTTCCCTTCCTAAAGCCTCCCAGTTCTTCTCCAACTAATTCCTCTGTTCTTTCTCTAACTCTGTCAATAAGTATCCTACCATACACTTTTCCTATTATACTAAGAAGACAAATGCCTCGATGATTACCACACAATTCTTTTTCCTCTTTTCTTTTGTACAAGGGAATAATTATACCTGACTTCCAATCCTCCGGGACTCTACCTTCCTCCCAGGCCAATCTGCACATCTTCCAAATCCATTCTACTACTATCTCTACCCCATGCTTCAGCATTTCACCACACACTCCATTTTTCCCCAATTTAACTTTCTTCATTGCTTCCACAACTTCTATCCTACTGATTTCTTCCTGTCGTCTCACCTCCCTCCTTCTCCCAGCCATTCCCCAGCCACTTATACTCACATTACTTCCATCCTCTATGTTCAACAATTCCTTAAAGTGTTCTCTCCATCTGCTCACTTTTTCTCCCTTCTCCACTAGTAATCTACCATTTTTATCTTTCACTCCCCTACCAACCTCACTTCCACCCTGTCTTACTCTCTTCACCTCTTTCCAGAACATTTTCTTACAGTCCCTCCACTTTACACTCAAATTCCTTCCAAATTCCTCATCCACTCTCTTCTTACTCTCTCTTACTAATCTTTTCACCTCTCTCTTTCTTTCTACATATAACTCTCTCTTCCGACTCTCAACTTCTTCCACGCCCCAATTTCTCATCCATTCATTGTATGCTTTCTTCTTTTGTGCCAGAGCCTGTCTCATCTCTTCAGTCCACCACCCTGTTCCTTGCACCCTCCTCCGTCTTCTCTTCCTCCCACACACCACATCACATGCTGCACATATTTCTTCTGTAAATATCCTGCATACACCTTCCACGTCCCCCATCTGCTCCAATTCATATTTGCCCAATCGTTCCTCCACTTCTCTCTTATACTCTGCCTTTTTCTCATCCTCTTGTAACTTTTCCACTCTCCTTGCAACTACTCTTTCCTTTCGTCTTTCCCTTCTTCTATTCCTCCATCTTACTTGGATCCTAATTCTGGCCACCACCAAGTAGTGGTCAGAAAGTCCACTCCCCCAACCTCTATAAGCTCTTGCATCCATTACACATCTTCGCATCCTTTCATCCACACACACATAATCAATCATTGCCTTCCTTTCATTCAGTTCACCACCCACCCTTCTCATCACTCGCCATGTATACCTGTGGATCATTTATGTCTGAAGAGGGTATTGGCTATCACCAACCCCCTCCCAGCACAAATGTCCACTAACGCACTGCCATTCTCATCTATCTCAGCAGGCACACCCCACTCACCAACTATTCCATCCACCTTCACACTCCCTACTTTACCATTCATATCACCGATCAAAAACACTCTCTCATTCCTTCCAAACTTTTCCATGCACACTTCCACATTTGTCCAGAACTCTTCTATCACTCTGCTAGCACGATCTTGCATTGGCGCATACACACACACAATCGCCCACATTTGTATTCCAACTTTCAACTTTACCCACACAATCCTTGACCCAACTGATCCATACTGTCTTATGCTCTTCTTCCATCTTTTACTCACAACTATACATACTCCCTCCTTTGCCCTCTCATTTTCACCTACTCCTGCACATATACCCCATCCTTACTCCCATTTTCTCACACTTTCTCCTCTCCATTTCGTTTCAGTTATTCCACATACATCCACTTTCGCACCCACAAGCACCTGGACAATCTCTCTCTCTTTCACCTCATCATTCGCTCCTCTTACATTCCACGTAGCCATTACCAAGTCCTTTGTCCGGTCCTGGGTCGTCTTCGTTAGGTCAGTCCTTGTCCGAGGCTTCTTGTTTGTTTTTTTACTTAGTTGTTTTCCGGGGAGGGGCACTAACCCTCTGCCAACTCTTGTAGTCGCCTTTTACGACAAGCAGGGATACTGGGGGAGTATTCTTGAAACCCCCCCCCTACCCCTAGCAATGGTCCATATTCTCGTCTGCTGAGGAAGCTCTCTAACACCTTTTCCTCCGCGACTTATTTTAGTTTGACGTATCAGATAGAGCCAGGATTTCGGGGGCTTGAATGGTGAGTGAATGGAAGCATGACCCATTGGATTGGGCAAACTTGGGCTGTCTGGACGTTGCTACTCCTCATCCTGCCACTGGGTAGGAAAGGAGGTCCGGATGATGATGATGATGATGAAAGAGTGAGCAATGTTTACTCTCAGTTCAGTTTGGAAATGAGCGAACCAGCCAAGCCGTCACACTAAGCAGAAGCTAACAACTTTACTCCTGTGTGAGGCAGAGTTAAGATTCTACAAGTGATACATTCGTTCATTAAATTTTGTTGTCACGCAAAACTCAGCCATAAAGACATAGGAACCCCTTGGAATCTCGAGTTTTCCAAGGGAGTATTCGGCTCTAATCGGTGAATGCCTCAGTTACAAAATCAAATTTAAAAGATTTTCCGCCGTAACACTGTTTTTTGGCATCAACTCTAGCAGTCCAATATAACATGGTGCTCACTCGCTCGTTGCCCGGTCACAAAGCGCACTCTACTGGTTACACATTACTATCCTGTTCTGAGTTACATATATCCTTCCTATGTCGCCATATTCTCCATAAATAGAGTACAAAAGAATATTAGCCGCACTTATCCCTGAACAAATAGCTAAGGATGAGGTGCAAGGAAGCCTCTCTATACACGACGAGCTACGAACACAAAAATT
>NC_136967.1:43951312-44008812 GCF_032717465.1 Coenobita brevimanus
ATTCTCACTTAAAGTGTACATTATCTTTCGCTGTTCCGTAACAATATATATATATATATATATATATATATATATATATATATATATATATATATATATATATATATATATATATATATATATATATGGGGGCGCTCACCATCCACTCACTCGATAAAGTGCTGCTCTCGGGTGTCTGTCCTTTCCTCTCCATCATTCTTTCCTTCCATTCTCTTCTGTCTTTCTTTCCTTCATTCTTTCCTTGTCCTTCCGCCTACGGGTGACTTTACATTCCCTCTTCTGTCTTTTTTTCCTTCGTTCTTTCCACTTCCTTCAGCCTGTGGGTGACTCTACACTGAGTGACAAGCCAAAGTTCCCATGCACCAGGAAACCATTTACTACGCTGGGTGGTAATCATATAACCAAATTTTGGCGCCTGGTGGTTTAGTGGGTAATTATTGCGCTCTAATCGGATTGAGCCGGTGAAGGTTTATATCCAAGGGGTGGTTGGGGTTGAATGCTCATGTAATACCACTCAGGGATGAGTGAGGCTGGTCACTCTCATCTTAAATGTCGAGACCAACTGCCTAGCCCCAGGGCTCATACGCTCCTCATGGGGCAATGTAGGATTGGATGATGGATATATATATATATATATATATATATATATATATATATATATATATATATATATATATATATATATATATATATATATATATATATATATATATATCTTGAGAAAGTGGGGCACCAGTAGCAGCTAACTGACTGCCATGTGACAGAACCCTCCACCCTCACTCAGGACTGCTGTTTGAATGTGAACCAACCATGTAGGCACATCTATAACTGCCATACATACAATCTCTCTCTCTCTCTCTCTCTCTCTCTCTCTCAATCGACTTAATGTAAATAAATTTTCGCTCCCTGGAAACGCTCCAGCAAACCCCAGGAAGATTGGGGTTAGCAAACCCCAGGTTGAGAACCCTTCCTTATATCCTTTGATCTTCAAGCCCGGCAAAGACGTGAAGAGCGTGGGTGATGTTGGGTACAAACATTGGTGTGCGCTCTACTTGCTGGAAGTAGTGGCACTACCGCTACCATCACATGGATCGTAATGTAGTGTTACTATCACTACAGGAACGTTCACGAAAAAAAAAAAAAAAAAAGGTGTGCACTTCCGCTACTTTAAACATTGCTGCTACTTCAGATATATAGATGTTTTAACTACCCGGACATATTTCTGCAGGGAATATATAGATGCACTTCGTACTGATGATTATATCCTGTAAATAACAGCACATCCCAAAAGTTGGTTATGTCTTTCTTTTACTGAATCTCAAATACCATTTTTATTGTATATTTAAATCATTAATTGGGACACCTAGATTCCTGCTGACGTCCTTCCACCATAAGTATCCTTAATTACAGCTGATTGAATTCAAATAGCAAGGTTTGGAACAGGACATCACCCAGGCCTCCTCATTTAGCAGCTTAGATTCGGTGAGTGAATCCCTGGTGACACGTCTCCCGCTTTTAGCATAGGCCAATACAAACATGTCACAACACACACTACACTAAGACGTTGACGCAGGCGCACCACTGTAAGACACAACCTCTGGGGGGCGTTTTTTACATGCGTTCGGTAGGTATTCTTAGTCAGAAGGGCCAGAGTTGAGCAGCAAAAAGAATAGGATTCCACAGACTGTATCATCAAATTTTTTTTTTTTTCATATCAAAAGTTTACCATGTTATATATATATATATATATATATATATATATATATATATATATATATATATATAGATATAGATATAGATAGAGAGAGAGAGAGAGAGAGAGAGAGAGAGAGAGTGAGTAAGAAGACAGATTATCAGTTACTGTCATCGTTATGAATATCCCCAGAAAATATTACAATACCCCGATAAAAAAACAGTATGAAAAATGCAAACACATTTATTAACATTTAAAATTAACACCAAATTGTTTTTTTTTTTTTTTTTTTTTTTTTTTTTTTTTTTTTTTTTTTTTACCGAAAAGGATTTTTCATTACCACATTAGCCAGAGTTTGGTTATGAATAATACCAGACGGCAACATTGCAGACGGCCCACTCTCATCTGGCGCGCACCTGATTCAGATGTGTCCGATTAATCCAATAGCTCCCAGAGTTCCTGTGCGAAGGATTTTGCCGGTTGGGTACTAAGCGTACCGCCCTCCGCCTGTCGGCTTATAATCGCGAAGCTCATACGTCCCTACCCCGGGGTTCCCTTCTCTGTTAACTTTTGAAAATGCCCATTTCCATCCCATATTGAGGAAACTGGGCGGAAACGGGTTAACGTCAACACGAACAAAACTAAGGGTAGCGAGCATTAAGTAACGCTTGATATACCTCAGAAATGCACCTTCGCCACAGTTTAGCAGCTCTCAGAAAAAAGTAGTGCACTGCAGCTAATCTGCTTTAAAAAAATAAAAAAGTAAAAATACGTAGTTCCGCTACGTAGCGTTACGAAGTGTCCCTACTCCCAACACAGGGTCCAAAAGTAGTCAGCATCAATAGCATTCCCACGATAAGGGTCTCACACGTCATTTCTTTCCATCTCTCTCTCTCTCTCTCTCTCTCTCTCACAACGACATTTTTATATCAATATTCGCGTTGACGCCAAAATAGGTAACTGCATATCAACAGACAACGACAGAATATTACAGCAGCAAATTGAAGAAAATAACCGAGCGATTTTCAAAGCTGTAGATGTTAAATACAAATAAAAGTCAAATACTTCAATTTGGCAGTCACAATAAAAGATATCAATTTGAAATGACAGGAAAAAATAATAATGGCGCTAAGGATCAAGCTGTGACACTATTAAGCGATCAACAATTGTCCCAACAGTGTTTTGAAGGAACCAATAATCCCAAGAAGATGCTAGATTTTTTTTTTTCAAAAGAATTTTCACTTAAAAAAATAGGGACATTGATATCCCATTACATAAATACATGATATGGCCTCACATGGAATAAAAAGTTCAGTTCTGGGCTCTGAATTTCAGCAAAGATATCAGTAAACTAAAATCTGTGCAGGGTAGATCACTTAAATTTGATTCCTTCAATCCATTACCAATCTTAAGACGACAGGTTGAAGCAACTTGCCTTTTTTTACAGTGGCCTTTACTACATCGATTGAGGGGGGGGGGGATCTAATGCAGTACTTTTTTAATATGGTGATGCGTTTCGATAATGTAAACATAATTATAATTTCCTCACATCTGCCCGAATGCTCACATGAGAGTGTTGTCTAAAACTATTGGGATGTAGAGTTAACTGAGAGATTACCAAAAAATTCACCACTACCGACGTTATCAATGAATTGAACAGACAATCCCGGAATGGTTGTGGAAAGCAAAATCATAAATATATTCAACAGCAGGCTGAATAATAATGATTTGTCAGCTATAGGGGTTTTCTGAAGAAAATGCCGGTCTCAGAAAGTGAAATCATACTGACTCGTCCTAGGAAGCAGGAGAACCGTGCATCATATTAAAAAACATAAAGAAAGGAGAAAAGTCAGAAACAGGTCCGAAGTAAAATATATTAGGAAGGCAGCAAATTACATCTCGGAAAGACAAAAAAAGGTGATGTCATTAAATGAAGAGATAGGATGGTGAAAAGTGTTGAAGATTTTTAAAAAAAACTGTACTCACCAAAGATAATAGTACCAATAGCTAACTTTTCAGCCGAAAGAAGTGAAATACCTGATGTAACACCTGAAGAAATAAACATTTCTCTTAAAAGTAGGAAAAGAGGGACAGTATCACAAGAAGTTGGAATAGTGTCAGATTTACTGTTGGCTGCAGGAGCAGAAGCACAAACCAGGCTCGCCAATTGATTTACTAAGTGTACAAAGAAGAGGGAAATTCCCAAAACATGGTGTAATGCAATAATTATTTTACTTTACTAGAAGGGCGACTCAAAAGACCTTAGTAACTATCGACCAATTAGCTTACCATCAGTTATTTACAAACTCTTAATTAAAGTCCTTGTAATCAGAATAACAACACATTTGGAAGAAAGCCAGCATCACGAGCAGGGTGGATTCCAAATCGGGCATTCGGCAATTGATCATCTACACACAACGAATCAGCAAAGTGAGAAAACTACAAAATATAACAAACCACTGTGCTTAAGTTTTGTTAATTACGAAAAGGCTTTCGACTCAGTGGAGCAGAGCACGCACCAATGATAAATTCATTGCGGGAGCAAAGAAGATGAAACGAGAACATTGTAAAACTGCTCAAAAGTATATTCAGTATAAAAAGGAAACTGCTCCAGTTAAGTTACATGAAGACTCAGAAAAAATTAAGATTGAGAACGGCGTGCCTCAGGAAGATACAATTTCACCAAAATTATTTACTGCATTCCTAGAGATTATTTTCATTAAGTTAGACTGGGAGAGCAAAGGGGCAAGCATAGATGGAGAAAACCTAAACCATTTAAGATTTGCAAATGATATTGTCCTAATCTCAGAAACAGCAAAGACATTGCAAGAAATGTCAAACGACTTAAGTACATAAAGTCTCCAAGTAGGGTTAAAGATAAATCAGAGTAAAACTACTGTTAATACAGATATACCAAATGGCATCATCAGAAGTAGTGAAGAAATTCTTGAAGGAGTTGAGGATTACAATTACTTAGGGCAAATACTAAGACTAACGAAAGACCATGGTACGGAAATAAAAAGACGCATTACAATTGGATGGAAAGCTTTCGGTAAACACAGAGATATCATGAAAAGTAGCTTGCCAGTATGTATGTAGCGAAAAGTATGTAACGAATGTGTAATCCCACCTATGACGTACGGTTGTGAGACCTGGAAACTGACAAAATCGATGGAAAATCACCTAATCCCCTCTCTAAGAGCAATGGAAAGCTCAGTGTGGGGAATATTTTAAGAGACAGGAAAAGATCATCTTGGGAGAAGGGCAGACTAAAGTCAAAGACATTACAGAGTTTATAAAAGACCAGAAATGAAGGTGGGCAGGTCGTGAAGCAAGAATAAAGGATCATCGATGGACCAAGAGGTTGACCGACTGGATTCCAAAAGATTATAACCGTAGCAGAAAAAGGCCAGACAGGAGGTGGAGAGATGAGATAGAGAAGTTTGTAAGCAAAACGTGGCAGAGAGGTGCTCATTTATGGAATTCGTGGAGAAAGTGTGGGGAGGCCTTTGATCAACAGTGGATTAGCAATGGCTAATTTTATATATATATATATATATATATATATATATATATATATATATATATATATATATATATATATATATATATATATATATATATATATATATATATACATGAACTTTACTTTGTGGAGTGTCTCGTTAATACTCCTGTCTACCTGTCCTAGCAAGTTTCCTTCATTTTTTTTTCCAACAAAATTCTATATTTTTCTAGTATAGCTTATTGCCGGAGGTTTGGGGAGTGGGGTAGCGATAGCATTCTTTTTTGCTGTTGCTTTCTAATTTTCCACTGCCTTTGGTTATTCATTGATAAGGTTAAGGTTAGAACTCTCTCTCTCTCTCTCTCTCTCTCTCTCTCTGGGTACCCAATTCCCTCTTGAACTGAATTGAATAATGGGTTAACAGCGCTAGGTATGAATTCAAATCCAAGACATATAACTAGCAGTGGGACCGAAATGGGAACGTAGATGCAGAAAGGTTATGACATAGATGTCATCTTGGCATAGAAGTGATCTTGGTGCCAAGGTAGTTTTGACGTTGAAGTGGTTTTGGCATTGAAGTGGTTTTGGTGTTTGGTGTTTGCGTAAATGTGGTCTTGGCGTTGAAGTGGTCTCAAACCGCCAGTAGTAAAGAACATGAGCATCTGGCATTCCTGTTTTTCGTATCATAACTAAATTTGCTGTTTACGAATGGCATTCATCTCGTGGTTATGGCATAAAATAGTGTTGAACTATGACCGGAGGATAAACGCAGACCCCCCCCCCCCGTTTCGTGTAACAACCTAAGTACTTTTTACATGCATGAACTAATTTAGGAATAATACAATTTTCGGTAAACATACGCTTTACTTGAAGCAGTTGAAGCATCTTGACAAATCTGTTCTTCTTCCTGATAGTCTGTTATATTTTTGTGATTATTTATGGAGTGGTAGATAAACGTTTCGTGCGTAACATGTTTCCCCGTTGTTTTCAGCTGTGTTCCGCTGTTTCAACCCTTTGTTTGAATCGTCAGCATAATGGCAAAAGCAACTGTAGTTTGCGTCTTGGCCCGGGCGCCTTGTAGTACTTAATCACGATTCACGATATATGGGGATTTCCAGAACTTACACGAAAGGAAGATAGCCTAACCTAACAAAATATATTCAAATGTAGCCTCTTATAACGTAATCTGTCCATATATTTATGACCTAATCCTACATAAATCACCATCACCGAACACAGTAGCGTATCCTAACCCACCAGAACATAAGCTAGCCTAACAGTATAACAAATCTGACCTAATATACTGTAACTATAGCTAATAATTTAATCTAATCTAACCTAACCTAACCTAATCGAACCGAACCGAACCTAACCTAACTAAACCTCCAGTTGGAAAGGGGGAAACAAAATCCACCACAGTAATATCTTTCGAAAATAGAAACCTACCTTTCTCCTGAGGGCGGTAAAGGTCTCCAGTTGCCGGCAGGAGTGGTAAAATCTCTGGCATTCATCATGAAATTTCTTTTCGAACAGAGTTTCTGCCAAGTATCCCACAAAGTGTTCCCCATGCCGGCCAAATAGTGGATTTTTGGACTGTATTCCCGCCACTGTCTCTATTGCCTGGGTATTGGCGCCAGTGTCAGGATCCACAGAGTTCTTGGAGTGGTTAATTGTTGAATGTATATAATTGTTTGCTGTCAGGTCGACGAAGCCTATCCAGCAGTCTGTGATAATAAGGGTGCCAGTCAGAACCCATTCCATCAAAACACTTGGTAATCTGGTGTCCGTATTCTCTACTGGGACAAGGATCATATCCCTTGAACCACGCTGGATCGCGCCTACTACCCAGTGGCCTTTAATTATTATTCCTTTTCAAACTTTCTTTTTTTTCCAAACTTAGGCTCATCTACCTCCACAATTGTCCCAGGACCTCTCAATTTCTTACATATTACTTAGGCGGTAACATACTGCAACCTCTCAATAGAACGAAAACCTGTCTATGACTGAACCATATCTAGTGTCTACCTCGGCTGCCACATGTTCAACAGTGCAATAGATATGAAACCACAGTCTTAAGTACAAACTGTCTGCGACAGAAAGATGGCACAGCTCAAACCATGTCCCGGAAAGAATACTTTTGTAAAATCCACACACAACCACAACTCTCTTGTTATGCTTCGTCACATGTCTCCTTCCGCAACACCTAAACTGATATTCAGACTATAAATGAAGTTCAATTTAACACTCAAAACACTTCATACTCCGCTTTAATAGTCTATGAGAAAACAACGAACTATGGAGCTCATCTTTATCTTCAACCAGCACGGATAATTTACGGTATTACGTCAAGTTACATCCAAATACTCAGGCAGGGCTGCTTGAACAGAAGTGTGTTTCGCGCCGAAATGTAGCGTAAACACTTCTCAGTCGTTATAGTAACTTTCACAAAATTATCGTCAGTAAAGGAAAAAATCATGGATAATAAGGAAATAACCTCACAAGACAAACAAAATCAACAGGAAAAAACATATACACCAATTAAAGTAGTAAAAAAAGAAAACAAATGATACGAGAAACGGTTGCATAAGTCTCTTTCATCATCCATCCATCCATCCATTGCCAGACGCCATGTATCCCACACGGGGTGGCCAAGGGCTTAGAGTTATTTGTTTTACAGGGAGGGGCACTAATCCTCCACCAACCCCACTTGACACGTAGGGATGTCATCATGCCGGAAATAAAACAATCGTAGGTAAGGCTTACGGAACATGATGAATACGGTGGAAAATTTTTCAGCAAGAAAAGGTACTTTACCATCCTAAAAATAGTCAGAAAATACAGAAAACAAACTCGAAGAATATGAATTGAACTGATAAGGTAATTCAAATGCTTAAAGGAATGCGTACATTTACCAAGTTTTCCGTGGTAGGTTATATTAGAAATGCTGGGCTATTTAGAAACTTTTACTAAATTAAACGCTTCTGTAAACGAATGGGACTAAGTAGAGTAAGTAAAACTTAAGTAAGGGTGAGGTGGCAACGTGGGGCAAAATATTTGGGGTTACGGAGGTAACTGAACTTTTTCAGTGTTACGGAGGTAACTGAACTTTTTCAGTGTCTCAGTAACACAGACAGTAGGCCAGCATGCTCTCCAATACAAGTTTCTCTATCAACACCAAAACTACTGCACATGCACAGTACACACTACACTTCCTTTTCTAAAATTTAAAAAAAATCATGGCAGCACAACACGTGACCTCGGAGTCCCCAGGGGAGGGGACCATAAATGCCCCTACCTTCCGCCCCTATCCCGGTGACGACTCGAGATGCCTGGAACCACTGTCTGACTCTCTTCTTCTTCATTTCTGCAACATTCGCGGCCTTTCCTCTAACTTTCGCTCTGTTGAGCACCACCTCTCCTCTAAACCTCACCTTCTTTTTCCAAGTGAGACTCAGCTGTCTGAGGCAACTGACAGCAGACCCTTTTCTGTATCCTCCTCCTTTTTCTGTACTCATTTCAAAGGCAAAGGTGGCTGTTGTGAATATATACACAACTACTTATCTTCCTCTCGTGTTCCTAAACTCGATTCTTCTGAATTCTCTACATTCTGGCTTCGGCTTTCCTGTCATTCTCTGTCTAAATATATGTGCTGTTTACTTATCTCCTAGTTCTACTGACTATCAAAAATTCTTTGGCTCTCTTTCTTCCATGATGGAACACATTCTATCCATTCTCCTTTCTCAGAAACCTCCATTCTAGGAGATTTCAATGTTCACCACCACCTTTGGCTCTCCTTTCCTTTCACTGATCCACCTGGTGAACAAACCTACATCTTTTCTATCCTTAATGACCTAAAGCAGCTTGTACAGCACCCTACCCATATCCCTGATCGCCTTGGAGAGAGCTTCAACATACTTGACCTCTTCCTTACAACTAATCCTTCTGTTTACACTGTTAATCTTTTCTCTCCGTTGGACTCCTCCGATCACAACCTAATCACCTTAACCTGTCCTATCGCTCCGGTACGGCCTGTGGACCCTTCAAAAAAATGTCATCTGTGGCACTTTGGAGCTGCAGATTGGGAGGCCCTTCTTTGATTTTCCCTGGAATGATTATTGCTTCCATGGCAGGGAGCCATCTGAGTGTGCCTTGCGCATTACGGAGGTTATTCTCTCAGGCACGGAAGCATACATTCCTTTCTCATATCCTCTGACTAATGTAAGAAAGTTTTGGTTTAATCACGCTTGTTCTAATGCTGTCCGCAACAAGGAAAGGGCATATAAAAGATACGAGAGCCAACCCACCATTGAATCACATCTTTTATACGTTTCTGCACGGAATCGTGCTAAGTCTATTCTTCGCTCTGCTAAAAATAATTTCATCCATACCAAATGCTCTCAAGTCTCCAACTCGAATTCTTCCCGCTCCTTCTGGCACCTTGCCAAAAACCTTTCTAACATCTTTACCTCATCATCCTTTCTTCCTCTTTTCTACTCTGATGGTTCTGTAGCCATTTCTTCTACTGATAAAGCAGATCTCTTCGTTCAGACTTTCTCCTATAATTCCACCTTAGACGATTCCAGTGCTGTTCCTCAATCACTTCCCCTCTCTGACTTCCTCATGGCTGACATTAAAATTTCTTCAGCTGATGTATTTTCTGCCATCACAGGCCTCAGTACTAATAAGGCATATGGGCCTGATGGAGTCCCTCCTGTTGTTCTCAAGAACTGTGCTTCTGTGCTTACATCCTGCCTAGGCAAACTCTTTCGCCTTTGTCTATCAACTTGTACCTTTCCTTCTTGCTGGAAGTTTGCTCTCATTCAGCCAGTCCCAAAGAAGGGTGACCACTCCCAACCCTCTAACTATCGCCCAATTGCTTTAACATCCTGTGTCTCAAAAGTTTTCTAGTCAATTCTTAATAGAATAATTTTAAAGCATCTTTCCTATCACAACCTTCTTTCTGATCGTCAGTATGGGTTCCATCAGGGACGCTCCACTGGCGATCTTCTCACCTACCTTTCAGACTCCTGGTCATCCTCCTTTCGGGACTTTGGGGAAAGCTTTGCCATTGCACTTGACATCTCAAAGGCTTTCAATCAAGTCTGGCATAAATCTTTAATTTCTAAACTGCCCTCTTACGGTTTCTACCCTTCTATCTGTGCCTTCATCTCTATCTTCCTTTCTGGTCATTCTATAGCCGCTGTTGTAGACGGCCATCGTTCTTGTCCTAGATCTATCAACAATGGTGTTCCTCAGAGCTCTGTCCTATCACCAACTCTCTTCCTTTTATTCATCAATGACCTTCTAAACTGGACATCTAACCCTGTCCACTCATACGCTGATGATTCCACCCTTCACCTTTCCATTCTGTTCCCGCAACGCTCATGTCAGCAGTTACTTCAAGAAACAAGAGATGACGCTATGGCACACCTAATGTCTGACTTAGCTTGTATCTCTGGGGTAAAAATAACCTTGTTGTTTTTAATGCATCAAAGACAAAATCTTCCACAGGTGTACCCACTAATGTTTAATAATACTCATCTTAATCCTGCATCATCCTTGAAGATGATTGGGGTTTCATTCACTCAGGACTTTTCCTGGAAAGATCATATTACATCTCTTGTAAAATCTCCTTCCAAGAGATTAGGTGTGCTAAGCCGACTCCGTTCCTTCTTTACCCCTGCACAATTGTTGACTCTATATACTTGGGTTTTATCCGCCCCTGTGGGGAGTACAACTTTCATGTGTGGGGAGGCTCCCCACTTACAGCTCTTCTCAGTAGGGTGGAGTCAAAGGCTTTTCATCTCATTAATTCTCCTCCTCTCACTGACTCCCTTCAAACTCTGTCTCTTCGTCGTACTGTTGCATCTTTATCTCTTTTCTATCGCTGCTTCAATGGTCACTGCTCCTCTGAACTGTCTGCATGCATTCCTCCACCTCTACGACGGGCGCGTAGCACCCGTTTAGCAGCAAAGTCTCAATTTTTCTGTCCAACTCTCTAATGCAAGAGTTAACCGTTACTCCCAGTCCTTCATTTTGCAACAGGTCAGCTCTGGAACTGTCTCCCTCTGTCTGTATTTCCTGCTTCCTATGATCTCCAGTCTTTCAAACGCAGTGTGTCCAGGCATCTCGAAATGATCGGATCTTGAATTTGGCTCTCTCTTGTATTTTATTTTTCTCTTGGAAGGAACAATAACTGCGGGCTCGCAGCCTTTGGTTCCTTCTTCCTCGCATAAAATATAGATAGATAGAGAGATAGATGCTTCGAAGTTAGTCAAATTCCCAGTGTAGTTCTAATTAGATTTTCCAAATATCAACAGTCTTAAAGTTTGTGTGTAGGGAGCTCAGTGCCGTAGTTATCATATTTGAAAGGAAGCCTATAAGTTCCTGCATCCAGCGAACAACATCTTTAATGCGACAGTCTTGGCATTAAAAAATCATGAAATACAAGTTACATCTATATAATCAGGTACTTCTCAATGATTACCACTTTCAGTATAACTTATATATTGGTGATTGTGCTATAGTGGTAGGTAACATAAATCAGTGAAAGTCAGCCAGTACTATGCTGGATAGGATACTACTTTTTCGCCACTATTGAGGCTAAATATGTACATAGCTAACTGTTTACCAGCATCGCGTAACTCGAATTTGCCATGTACAGTCAGGGAAAGTTCCACATTACCCACCTACTGAAGCACTGGTGTGAGACGGGTGAATGTGAATCGGCAGCCAGACCTCGCATGTCTTGTATCAGTGAGTGTGATAGAAGGGGAGGCGGGGGACTGGGGGCATAGGAGGGTTTGGTGATAGATTGGGAATCACGTGTAAATCTGCAATGTATAACTTGGACGATGTGTTTGAGTTAAATTAGTAAGGATACCTGACAGTAGGATGCTAGCATTTTATGGGAAAAAAAAAAAAGTAGATGTCTGTAGTTAGTGTTGTCAGGAAAGTTGTGGAAGTTTGTTGGATTTGGACAGAGATTTGAATGCTTTCATCCCCTCTCGACTTTAACTTGAGACGTTTACCCAGGAGACACTTGTAACAATATAACATACGAGTATATATTTTGTGTTGACTCGAAAAATAAACCACTATGTTATCTATCCATCCATCTGTCTATCTACCTATCTATCCATGTGTCTATCTACTTATCTATCCATCTGTCTATCTACTTATTAATCCATCTGTCTATATACCTATCTATCCATCAGTCTGTCTACCTATCTATCCATGTCTATCTACCTATCCATCTGTCTATCTATCTATCTATCTATCTACCTATATATCTATATCTATCTATCTATCTAGGTAAATTCATATAAATTTATTTATTAATCCTGTCATTCCACTATAAACATCCCCCTGCAAACATTTCCAGTGTTATTCTGTTAATTATTCATCTCGAACTTAGAGTCTAGGGTAGTGTGTAGTATTAAAAAAAAAAAAATCTACATGAACGATTAACAGGTTTTTCGTTTTCCTTTCGACAGAATGACATTGGAAGTCCTAATTATCAGATCAGTCTCTGTAACTATCATCTCTATAGAACATTACAAAACGAAGGCAAAGAATCATACTTTTAACAGTAAACGCGTTGATACTGTGACGTGAGCAACTCTCTAAACCCTCCCACCCCTGGCCACCCTACCTCCCACTCACAGTTACTAGAGAAGTTGGGTATGGCTGCTGCTTCGTGACTATTCGTCGACCACCAATGCTCAGAATAGTGGGTAATGCGGAACTTTCCCTGACTGTATATATATATATATATATATATATATATATATATATATATATATATATATATATATATATATATATATATATATATATATATATATATATATATATATATATATATATACACTGTATATTGCCGAACGTCTCAATCCCATAAGGGGTGGTCACAAACAAATCGCCTCCATGTCACCCTGTCTCCCACCATTTCGCTGCCCTTCCCTTAGCTCACATACTCCTCTCTCATATACCTGTCGACTCCATCCCCTCATCTCATCTTCGGCCTCCCTCTCCATCTCCCCTCCCCCCATCCACCTCACTCTTATACATTGTCCTCGTTAATCTCTTGCTTTCCATCCGATCCATATGGCCAAACTACCTCAGTGTATTTCTCAAAACGGTTTCTATCACAGCCACATCCACACCACAATGCTCTTTCATTTCCTCATTTGCCAGTTGGTCTCTCCATGTAACTCCACATGCTCCTCTCCAATAATTCACTTCCACTGCTCCCACTCTTGACCTGTGTCCTTCCAACATGGTCCAAGCTTCGCTTCTAATATACTATTGCGCTAGCTGTGTGTGTGTGTGTGTGTGTGTGTGTGTGTGTGTGTGTGTGTGCATTTTGGGCAGCCGAAACTACACAATCAAATCGCACCAAAATTGGCACAGAAATCGCAAAAAAATCGCTGATGTGAAAAAAGCTTGGTCCAATCATGATTGAAAAACTTTTACTATATTTAATAAGCGATCACATTTTGACCAAAAAACGACGCTCCTGGCGCCTGACATAGGATCTCCGTAGAATTTTTAGCCCACAGGTGCAACTAAAGTGTTTCGGACTTGTGTTCGGACAACTTGGGTACCATTCACGAAGCTGCAAATAACACGATCAATTGGTTAACTGCAAAAAAAAAGTGACAACGTTACATTAGTACAGCACATAAACGTGAGACCCCTCTGCAGGAGCAAGTGCGAGGGGCCCGAAAGGCCCTTGAGCATTGTTCATTGCTATCACAATACTATCACACACCGACTTTTTTTTTTTTCCCATGCTCACTTCGGTATTTCCTATCATTGCATTCAAAGAACCAGCAATCTTTCTCCTCTGCTGTACCCTTTCAAGCACTTCATCCTCCAAACTTCTCTTACTCATCACACCACCCATACACTTAACTGCACTCATTTTCCGTTTCCTTACTGTGTTTCAGTGATTTCATTTCTCTCGAAGACCATAACTTTTCTCTGCATTATCTTACATATATATATATATATATATATATATATATATATATATATATATATATATATATATTTACATATACCAATCTATCTATGTCTATCTATCTATCTATCTATCTATCTATCTATCTAAATATATATATATATATATATATATATATATATAGGGCATATATACTGTATATATATTGAGGTAGGTGGGGGCACTCACCATCCACTCACTCAGTGTAGTGCTGCTCTCGGGTGTTTGCCCTGTCCTCTCCTCCATCCTTCTTTCCTTCCATCTTCTATCTTTCTTTCCTTCATTCTTTCCTCGTCCTTCTGCCTACGGGTGACTTTACACTCCCTCTTCTGTCTTTCATTCTTTCCTCTTCCTTCTGACTATGGGTGACTCTCTACACTAAGTGACAAGCCAAATGGTTTCCTGTACACCAGGAAACCAATTACTACGCTGGGTGTTAACCATATAACCAAATTTTGGCGCCTGGTGGTTTAGTGGGTAATTATTGTGCTCCAATCGGATTGAGCCGGTGAAGGTTTATATCCAAGGAATGGTTGGGGTTTATTGCTCACGTAATGCCACTCAGGGATGAGTGAGTTGGTCACTCTAATCTTAAATGTCAGGACCAACTGCCTAGCCCCGGGCTCCTTCGCTCCTCATGGGGCAATGTGGGAATGGATGATGGATGGAAATATATATATATATATATATATATATATATATATATATATATATATATATATATATATATACATGTATACACACACACACACACACACACAGGGGCAGGATCGCATTGCTACCTGGCACGTCCCTGGGTAGCGGATAGGGGAAGTCCTTGCAGATGTACGAGGTACCGTCTTCGACTCCGCGGACCATGGGACACCCGATAGGTATAAAGGGCTCGACTGAATAACTGAATATGGTGAAAGAAAAATTTCATCTCATCAGAAATTATGTGGTAGGGAGGTGAAATTATTTGCCACAACCCCAAGAACCATGCATGAATACTCTTAATGCTTTCACTGTCGTTGCTGTAGGATCATCGTTGACTAATGGTCCAACCACACTGCCTCCTGTGCTTACTGCCAATATGCCAATGAAAGTGAAAAGGCACTGTTTCGGCAAATCAGAGACTGGGACATTAAGAAAAAAAAAAAACGAAATCCATGAAGATCTACAAATAAAATGTAAGAAGCCTCGCAGAAACAGAAAGACAAAATGAAAGAGTTAGTGGTAAAGGATTTCAGATTAACAGAATTCTTGCAGAAAACATTTTTAAATTCACCAGTGTATCTGACAGAGCGTTAGAGTAGCATGGATTGTAATTAGGCTGTGCAAAAGATACACACTAAAAGTAATAGTGTACAAGTATATGCATCGACCTCTCAGTTGAAGAAATAGAAACATTTTATGATGACATCTCCCAGATTATGAAAGAAGAAAAGACCAGATATACTATACTCATTGGAGACTTCAATGCAAAAGCTGGCTATTCGAAAAATGAAAATGAATGTATGGGAAAATTCGTAGTAGAAAGGAATGACAAAGGTGAAATGGTGGTAAAAGTGTATTACAAGACAATAATGAACACATTCTTTCACAAAAGAAGAGAGAGAAAATGGACCTTGAGAAGTCCAAATGGAGAAATAAAGAATGAAATGAACTTCATTATAGCACATAAGAATTGCACAGTCATAAATGTCACAGTTATCAACAGCGTAAATATATGAAGTGACCTTAGAATGATGGTAGCTGTGCAGTACTGTATTTGTAAGTTATAACATGAAATAAACCTTCTAACCACTTACTTGCTTCATATTGATTACCAATGACAGATAACAGCGAAACACCACATTTACGAGGTCTAGGGAGCAAAATAAGGAGTAGTTAAAACTTATGCGATTTCGCACCGAACGCACCTTGATTTGAACGAAACCCACGTGTTTGGGGCGAGCTTGCTGTACATATGTATATAAATATATATTTATATATTGTATATACAATATATATATATATATATATATATATATATATATATATATATATATATATATATATATATATATATATATATATATGGAGCCTCCGTGGAACAGTGGTAAACTGTGCGTTTTCGCACAAAGAAGAATGAGGGTTCGCACCCCGCCAGGGTAATAAACTTTGGGAGCATTCTTCAGGCCACGTACTGCACTGGCGGACACAAGGGGTGCTGTGGTTGAACCAGTGTCGCATACTATTAACTATGCTTGCACCCAGTCGGCTTCCTCCTCCACTGCGTGGGCTGATTACACTTGGTTCACAGACTACACGCACATCCAAAGCCACTCCAGCACTACAATTACACTTACAATCACTTCTCACCCTACATACAATCTCTACTAGATAGCCTAAGCCACTTGGTAGAGATATATTGGCTGTATCATCCCCACTTCGGCTGGGATAGGACGGTCCAGCAGTGGACACACAAACGGCTGATGATATATATATATATATATATATATATATATATATATATATATATATATATATATATATATATATATATATATATATATATATGAAACTCTCATTTATCTGTCTTTGCAATATCCAGCCCAACACAATATCTGACTCTGTTGGTTGCACAGTATTAAAGCAATGTCCGATGAAACTTTGCAACATCTGGCACCAAGACGTGAAGTATCCAGCAGTTCTATCGGGTGGCGAGATGTAGCAATTGGCTCGTATTCTTGTATGCAGTAGCCAACCAGCGCTCGGGATAACCCCGCAATGTACCAGCCACTGAGAATGCCTGCAACACGGCAGCCGCTCAGAATTCCTTGCAGGAGCGGCCCACTTGCCTGACCTAGCCTACCACTGCTCTTTCATTATCTTCTGGGTTTGTTCACTGAACACTTATCTATGCGCTCTGCTCTTGTGTCTTTGTAGTGGCAAAATCCTAGTTCTAAGACTTACTCTGAGGCCTCTCATGCCTCGCTTGTTATTGTTGCAAAACTTGTGGTCTCTCGGTGCTTTGTGTCCTACTGCTGGATTGACATTCTAAAATTACTGTACTCGTAATTACTGACACTAGACCACACGGGATTAAGCACCCTGTACTGTTCTGCATGGTGAACAGGTCGTCTCTCCATTGATGGTAACACTAGGTGAGTACATAGTACACCATGTACTGTATTACTGTAATTTGTCAATACTGTATTTTATTTTATGTTTTATTACCATCATTTTCTCATAGGAAATTTTTTAGGATAGATGATCGAGAAGAGCAAGAAGAATAAATCCATTGGAAAGTGGCATGTTCTTATCTATGGAAAATGTTTGGTAACTTTACGGTTCTCTGTCTAACGAACCAACTCAAACTACCAACGAGCTTGCAATATCTTAGAGTATTTTGCCAAGTTCATTGTTAAATATTATTCATAAAAACATGGGAAAATAAAGAACCATATTTTTAGCATTTACTAATGAACTGACGATGTGGAATGTACAGTAGTGTTTGTACAGCAGAATTATCATGGCTTCCTTGCTCAGTTAAGTTTACGTCCGGGGTCCACCAGTTTCTTCCTCATCTGACTCCCGCCACTCCACCCCTCACTCTCCACTCAGCCGTTTTACAGATAATAGAGTAAATGCCTATGGATAGCATGGAAAAATAAAATAAAGAAATAAATCTCGAGCATTTTTGGGTGAATTGGTGATTAGGAAAGGAATCTTGTGCAGTAGATTTATCACGAATCCCTTGCTCACTGTTGTCTATATGGCAGCAGCCCGCGAATTTATTCCTCACCTCATCACTGTCACTCACTCCACCCCAGAGTATGAATAAATTCATCTTAGAACACATTTGCACTGGCAGAGAAAATGAAACATAACTGATAAAAATGAAGGTTTGCTTTCTGGACAAAATTCCTGTGCTTGCAATTCGTACATATTTACTGTATAATCAGCAAAACAACTCAGTGGCAAGTGAGGGGTAGAGTGACGGCGATGAGGTAAGGAATAAATTAGCAGGCTGTGACAGTATAGACAACTGTGGGGAAGGGAGTCATGATAATTCTATTGTACAACACTACTATCCTAATTATCAGTTCACCAACAAATGCTCAAGATTTATTTTTTTTAGTTTATTTTCCCATGCAATTCGTTCGTAATTACTGTAATATCTGCAAAACAGCTGAGTGGTAAGTGATGGATGGTAATGACAGTCAGGTGAAGAATACATTGGCAGGCCACGGCCATATACACAACTGTGTGCAAGGGAGACATGATAATTGTACTGTACAACACTTCTTTTCTATTCATAAGATCACCAATAACTGCTCAAGAACTATTTCTTTAGTTTATAGTTTATATTTCCATGTTTTATGAATAAGATAGCAAATAATATTAAACAAAATTAACTTACTATGTACATCTGGCACTACTGCTACACACTGCAATCATGTGTAATCCGTCTGTCGGGTGTGTTTAACCCCTCCGTGGCAGCTGGAGTCAAATGACGTTTTACCATAGCGTGGCCGCCAGCGTCATTTGAGCGTGGCTTATAAAAAATGGCAAAATTTTGGGGGAGAAATAAACAAACATTTTGAACATCTTGAGACCGACCTACACTACACTCCCATACACACTCCATCAATCAGTTCAGTGCCTGCTTCTGTGATGAGTGGAGTTTTTAATTTTTTTGCTCATGGCCATGTCTAAACATGCACAGCTACACCCATTACCTCAACCCAGACGAAAATATCACCTTCCTCCTCCACTGCAAAATACACATAACCACCCTGTTTACGATTATGAATAAATACAGGCATAAACAGAAAAGACAGAGACATAAGAGAAAAATACATTTTTGTTTTGGTATCGTTACCTATTTTCTTAGCCTTGTGTCTACTTGCCCGAGCGCCACAGGGCGCCATAGAGGGCTCTGCTGGTAGACAGACTTGCTCAATGAGCAAGTTTATCCACCCGCCGAGCGAAGACAGCGAAAGAATGAGGTGGATTGGTCAGCGTGCTTCCCTTTGTAAACAAAGAATATGGCGACCACTTCAATTCCAAAGTACAAGTGCTCCAATTGTGAACTTTTTAATTTCCTATGAGAAGGTTGAAGTTCACCAAATTCATTGTGTTAAGTAATGAAACATTAAAGATTCTTTGGGTACAGTGACTAGTTTATAGAATTTGTAAAACTGCTATGAACGTGTTAGTGACAAAGCACCTATCTCTAAGGCAAAGTATAAGGCCTCCCATCATCATCACGAATATAAATATGATTATTATTGTGTTCAACTGGAGTTTTATTAACATTTGAGCATAATAACTTTATCAAACAAACTTCTTCAATCATTGCTTGAGCAGATGCAAATTCCACATTGGGCCACATACAGGATTTCATTGAAGTCAGAATGGAAACATTCATTCCCCATCATTTTTTCAGAAAAGGATGTAATTCTCCTAAATGGTTTGACCACAATTTTGCTAGAGAAACAGAACATAAAACAATAGCCTATAACACTTAAAGGACCAAAACCAAAGAAGCCTTTAACTATTATAAAAATATCAGAAACCATGCCAAAACTATTATCAATCTTTCTAAATCAAACTTTCTACATAGACAAGCTAACAAACTACTAAACAATCCAAATGATAACAAAATATTCTGGTCAACTCTTAATTCATTCAAAACTAACTTCACTACCACCTCTTCCATTCCACCGTTACAGTCCCCGAATGGAAATCTAGTATGTGACCCAAGTGGAAAAGCCAACCTTCTTGTTGACATTTTTTCAACAAACTCAACCCTAAATACAAAAGATCACAATATTCCTGTACTTTATTTTGATTCCCCTCAAATACCTCCTTTCATGATTCACACCACATACGTACAAGTTGTATTACAGAATCTCTCAGCAAACAAAGCCACTGGTCCAGATGAAATTCCTTCAATAGTACCTAATAATTGCTCCTCAGTGTTGGCTTTTGTATTAGCAAAATTTTTCCGCTTATCCATCCGTACCTCAATTTTTCCAGCCTCTCCTATATCCATCCTGTTCCTATAAAGAGGGCAACTTCTGATCCATTAAACTATAGACCAATTGCAATAACTTCCGTTCTCGGTAAAGTTTTTGAGACACTAATTAACAAACACATAGTCAAGCATCTAGAAATTAATAAATTAATCAATGATCGGCAGTATGGATTTAGACAAGAACGTTCAACTGTAGATATTCTTTGCCTTCTTACCCATCAGTTTAACAAAACAATAGACCAACATGGTGAAACACACACAGTAGCACTTGATATTTCAAAAGCATTTGATAGAGTATGGCACCAGGCCTTATTGTCTACGCTGTCACACTATGGCCTTGCGTCTCTGGTTCCTCTAATTTCTTCTTACCTTCATAATAGAAAAATACGGGTTATGGTAGATGGAATTTATTCTGTTTCATTCCGTAAATGCTGATGTACCTCAGGGATCAGTTTTGGCGCCAAACCCTCTTTCTCATTCATATTAATGACCTCCTATCTGTCACGCACAACCCAATACACTCTTATGCTGATGACTCGACCCTTCATAGTTCTTTCACATTTAGTACCTCCTTTACATAATTTGATATTATAAATTCCCAAATAAACACAGCAATTTCTCTGAACCAGGACCTTTCTAAAATTAATCAATGGGAACCAAAAAATCTGGTCTCATTTAATGCTCAGATAACTAAATACATTAATTTCTCCAACAGAAATAAATCCTCAGACTCTCACATAATTTTAAATGATGTCAATATTCCCATATCCACTACAATTGATATCCTAGGTGTTACTCTAAACCCCAACCTAAGCTGGACAGCTTATGTTAAATCCCGTGCTAAAAATGCTTCTAAAAAAATGGGACTTACGTACAGAGTTCGTGAGTTCATCACAGACGAGCAGATGGCCACAATATACAAAAGTCATGTGCGTTCTCAGATCGAATACTGTTCACCACTGTGGAGTGGATGTGGAGCAGTTGCATTGAGGCAGTTGGACAAAATTTAAAATAAAGCCATTAGATTAATCAATAATCCTGCCATAACGCAGGACCTTCTTCTATTATCATTACGTAGAGATGTTACTTCTTTAGTATTATTTTATCGATAATTTTACCATAAGTGCTCTGACAAACTGGCTTCAATTGTGCCTCCCCTTCACATTTGCTCCCGAAATACTCGGGCAGCCGGGGGCACCCATGAACTCACACTCTCTCCCTCACAATGCAGAACCTCTGCTTATCAAAATTCATTTATCCCCAGAACTACTCTCTGGAATTCACATCCTGGGAGTTGCCTTCCACATACATTTAATCACCTCGAAATTAAATCCAGTTATTATAAGTATTTTATGAATGAAGGATGCCTTTAGGCACATGGACTTATTTTTTTTCCTTTGTTCTTCCCTCATTCATTAAAAAAAAAAAAAAAAATCCTCCGCCATCTTGAATGTTTTGGTTGATCAGCTGATCTGTGTCTACTTGGCCGAGTTTTTTTTTTGCTCGATCTGCACCGCGTGGTATTGCCTAAGTAGACACAAGGCAGGTTTGTTGCACTGGCTTGGATCATTCAATGCAGTGCGACTTGTAGAAAGCTGTGAAAACTTCGGGAAGTGAACGAACATCTGGGACTTGAGACTGACCTTCACTTCACACTCTCACGGGGTTGCGCACTGGTGGAATTTCGTCTGCTAAATGGATGCAGATGACAGTGATAGACAACGAACGTAACTTCAGTTCCTGAAATGTCCCCATGATCTCTATTTTTAATTGTAAAAACCGCGTAAAAGCTTGTTTAATAAAGCAGTATGAATGAATTTCTTGTCTATGTTTTTTTTTTCCTTTCCCTATAAATGTTAGATATGATAACTGTTGTCATTGAAACTGTATGAAAGACGATGACGTGGTCGAACCAAACCATTTTCCTGCGGGGAATCAAACAGGTCAGTTCGGCCTAAACTCCCAGCCATTTCGTACAGTTCATGAAAGGAAGGCTTCCCATATATCCTTCCTTCCGTAAATCTTCAGTTTGAAATCAAATAAAGCTTGAGTATATGCGTATACATTTTTTTTTTAATACATTTCTTAATTTGCTTACGTCCCTTAAGGAGTAGTATTAAACTTTATCTGCAATTGACAGAAAAAGGGGTAAATTAAGTAAATCATAGGGATGAAAAGATATAATTTACCAACGCATTTAATCCGATTTACATATAATCCTCCTTAACGTCGTTACTTGTACATCTATGTACAGACAGCAGCAACCTCTTATTTTTTTTTACTTATTGATTAACTTTGTGGTCTTCTCAGATAAATATCATTTGGTGATATATGTTGTAAGTGAATGTATGCCAGTTTAACCATATATATATATATATATATATATATATATATATATATATATATATATATATATATATATATATATATATATATATATATATATATATATATATATCATCATCATCAGCAGCAATTATAAGTCCACTGCTGAACAGTGTATATATATATATATATATATATATATATATATATATATATATATATATATATATATATATATATATATATATATATATATTCCAGGAATTACAGATATTCGTTTTAGGCCAGTGTAGGTAAATGGTTAGTTAAGTCTGCATTTTTCAAATGCTTAATGAGCCCATATACTGTTAAGCTACGAGAATGGGTAAAAATAAAAAAAGTTAATCAATTTCCCATCACTACCAACAAATATATGCAATCACTTTAGTTAAGTCACTGAATGTGCAGTGAGGTTGGATGATATGGAAATGGAAAATGTAAGCGCATTTAAATTCTTTGGGAGTGTGATAAGAGTAAGGAGGGAAGTTTGGAGGATAAAGTGCTTGAAAGGGTGCAACAAGGAAGAAAGGTTGCCGGTTCTTTGAAAGCAGTGATAAGAAATAGGAAAGTGAGCATGGAAGTAAAAAGAGTCGCTGCATGATAATATTGTGAAATCAACTTTAACGTACGTAAGTGACGCTTGGACTTTGTTGGAAGGACACAAGTCAAGAATGAGAGCAGTGGAAATGAGTTAACTTGAGGGAGCATGTGGAGTTACGTGGAGAGACTGACAAATGAGGAAGTGAAGGAGCACTGTGGTGTGGCTGTGGATGAGATAGAAAGCGTTAGGAGAAAAACACAAAGGTGGCTTGGCCATGTGGCGAGGATGGAAAACGAGAGACTAACGAGGAGAATGTATATGAGTGAGATTGAGGTTGAGGACGAGTTGGAGGGATGGAGTGGAGAGGTATATGTGAGAAGAGGGTGTGTTCTGGGTGGGGGGTGGGGGGTAGTGAAACCGATGGGGACAGGGGGACATGGAGGCGGTTTGTTTGTTAACACCCCTTACGGGATTGAGGCGTCGGGCAATAGATAGACAGATAGACTTTAGTTCCACGTGAAATATGTAGTTCGATTACGCGTCAAATAAATTAATATCCTAATTTGGTAAGATAAAATTAGTTAGGTCGAGTTACCATAGTTAAAGAGTGAATTGCTTCGATAGGATGCTTGTTAAAATATTTACCTATTTTAATTAAGCACTCAGATCTGACCATAAGTGTGTTGTCTTTAATTCAGAATTTCTCAGCAATTAATTGTTAGTAAAACAATACAGATTAGTTCGTGGGATTCAGAAAAAAAAAAAAAACTACTTTCCAGAAGCATTTTTCTCCCTCATGAGTTTTTCATACATATACATAGCTGCAGGCCTACTGAGAAGGCTAGTACCATGTATATATAATACAAAAGATTGGTTTGTTAAGTGGAAATGAGTAACTCTTTTGGAGAAGTGGATGGGGGAAGGAAAGACAGGGGATATAGGTTTGGGTGGAAAGGTTATACAAAAGCATCAAAAGAACAGTTAGACAGTGTCTGTGACCAACGGGAAATAATAAGAAAATAAATGTTTAATGAAGAGATCAGTAAACATGAAGCATATGAACAGTTTAGGAGGAAACTAGCCAAAGAAAACAGTAAACAGTGAAAAATGTATAAAACAAACATGGGTAAAAAAAAAAAAAAAACGGACTGTATAGGAGGAATGATTTTTAGGAAAAATGAATATTTTGTCAAGCACACACACACACACACACACACACACACACACACACACACACATATATATATATATATATATATATATATATATATATATATATATATATATATATATATATATATTTATTTATTTATTTATTTATGCCAGGAGGAAGAAGGAACCAAAGGCCATGAGCCCGCAGTACAGTTCCCTCCAAGAGAAAAACAAAACACAACAGAGAGCCAAATTCAAGATCCGATCATTTTGAGATGCCTGGACACATTGCGTTTGAAAGACTGGAGATCATAGGCAGCAGGAAATACAGACAGAGTGAGACAGTTCCAGAGCTGACCTGTTGAATAAATGAAAGACTGGGAGTAACGGTTAACTCTTGCATTAGAGAGTTGGACAGAAAAGGAATGAGAGTTTACTGCCAGACGGGTGAAACGCGCCCGTCGTAGAGGTGGAGGAATGCAAGCAGACAGTTCAGAGGAGCAGTGACCATTAAAGTAGCGATAGAAAAGAGATAAAGATGCAACAGTGCGGCGAAGAGACAGAGGTTGAAGGGGGTCAGTAAGAGGGGGAGAGTTAATGAGACGAAAAGGCTTTGACTCCACCCTATTGAGAAGAGCTGTATGTGGGGAGCCACCCCACACATGAGATTTGTACTCCACACAGGGGCGGATAAAACCCCTGTATAGACTCAGCAATTGTGCAGGGGTAAAGAAAGAGTGCAGTCGGCTTAGCACACCCAATCTCTTGGAAGCAGATTTTACAAGAGATGTAATATGATCTTTCCAAGATAAGTCCCGAGTAAATGAAACCCCAAGCATGTTCAAGGATGATGCAGGATTAAGCTGAATATTATTAAACATTAGTGGGTATACCTGTGGAAGATTTTGTCGGGTTGATAGGTGTAAGAACTGAGTCTTAGATGCATTAAAAACAACCATATTTTTTTTTACCCCAGTCAGAGATACAAGCCAAGTCAGTCTTTAGGTGTGCCATAGCCTCATTCCTTGTTTGTTGAAGTAACTGTTGAGATGGGCGTTGCAGGAACCAAATGGAAAGGTGAAGGGTGGAGTCATCAGCGTATGAGTGGATAGGGTTAGATGTACAGCTTAGAAGATCATTGATGAATAAAAGGAAGAGAGTTGGTGATAGGACAGAGCCCTGAGGAACACCACTGTTGATAGATCTAGGAGAAGAACGATGGCCATCTACAACAGCGGCTATAGAACGACCAGAAAGAAAGCTAGCGATGAAGGCACAGGTAGAAGGATAGAAACCGTAGGAGGGCAGTTTGGAAATTAAAGATTTATGCCAGACTCGATCGAAAGCCTTTGAGATGTCAACTGCAATGGCAAAGCTTTCGCCAAAGTCCCGAAAGGAGGATGACCAGGAGTCTGAAAGGTAGGTGAGAAGATCGCCAGTGGAGAGTCCCTGACGGAACTCGTACTGACGATCGGAAAGAAGGTTGTCACAGGAAAGATGCCTTAAAATTTTTCTATTGAGATTTGACTCGAAAACTTTTGAAATACAGGACGTTAAAGCAATTGGACGATAGTTGGAGGGTTGGGGGTGGTCACCCTTCTTTGGGACTGGCTGAATGAGAGCAAACTTCCAGCAAGAAGGAAAGGTACAAGTTGACAGACAAAGGTGAAAGAGTTTGCCTAGGCAGGGTGTAAGCACAGAAGCACAGTTCTTGAGAACAACAGGAGGGACCCCATCAGGCCCATATGCCTTGTTAGTACAGAGGCCAGTGATGGCAGAAAATACATCAACTGAAGAAATTTTAATGTCAGCCATGAGGAAGTCAGAGGGGGGAAGTGATGGAGGAACAGCACCGGAATCGTCTAAGGTGGAATTGGAGGAGAAAGTCTGTGCGAAGAGATCTGCTTTATCAGTAGAAGAAATAGCTACAGAACCATCAGAGTAGAAAAGAGGAGGGAAGGATGATGAGGTAAAGTTGTTAGAAAGATATTTGGCAAGGTGCCAGAAGGAGCGGGAAGGATTCGAGTTGGAGAGTTGAGAGCACTTAGTATGGATGAAATTATTTTTAGTAGAGCGAGGAAGAGACTTAGCACGATTCCGGGCAGAAACGTAAAGATGATGTGATTCAGGGGTGGGTTGGCTCCGGTACCTTTTGTAGGCCCTCTCCTGGTTGCGGACAGCATTAGAACAAGCATGATTAAACCAAGGCTTTCTTGCGTTAGTCAAAGGATATGAAAAAGGAATGTATGCTTCCATGCCTGAGAGAATAACCTCCGTAATGCGCAAGGCACACTCAGATGGCTCCCGGCCATGGAAGCAATAATCATTCCAGGGAAAATCAAAGTACTGCCTGAGGGCCTCCCAGTCCGTGGCTCCAAAATGCCACAGACGACGTTTCCCTGGAGGGTCCACAGGCCGTACAGGATTGATAGGACAGGTTAAGGTAATAAGGTTATGATCGGAGGAGCCCAACGGAGAGAAAAGATTAACAGAGTAAGCAGAAGGATTAGTTGTGAGGAAGAGGTCAAGTATGTTGGAGCTCTCTCCAAGGCGGTCAGGGATACGGGTAGGGTGCTGTACAAGCTGCTCTAGGTCATTAAGGATAGAAAAGATATAGGCTTGTTCACCAGGTGGATCCGTGAATGGAGAGGAGAGCCAAAGGTGGTGGTGAATATTGAAATCTCCCAGAATGGATATTTCAGAGAAAGGAGAAATGGATAGAATGTGTTCCATCGTAGAAGTAAGATAGTCGAAGAATTTTTGATAGTCAGTAGAATTAGGGGATAAGTAAACAGCACAGATATATTTAGTCAGAGAATGACAGGAAAGCCGAAGCCACAGTGTAGAGAATTCAGAAGAATCGAGTTCAGGAACACGAGAGCAAGATAAGTCGTTGCGTATATATACACAACAACCACCTTTGGCTTTGAAATGAGTATAGAGAAAGTAGGAAGATACAGAAAAGGGTTTGGTGTCAGTTGCCTCAGACAGCTGAGTCTCCGTTAGAAAAAGAAGGTGAGGTTTAGAGGAGGAGAGGTGGTGCTCAACAGAGCGAAAGTTAGAGGAAAGGCCGCGAATGTTGCAGAAATGAAGAAGAAGAGAGTCAGACAGTGGTTCCGGGCACCTCGAGTCGTCGCCGGGAGAGGGGCGGATGGTGGGGGCATTTATGGTCCTCCCCCCCTGGGGACTCCGAAGCTTGGTGAAGAGACGCTATTTTTTTTCATTTTGAATAGGAAGTGTAGTGTGTACTGTGCGTGTAGTTTGGTGTAGATAGTTAGAGAAATTTGTACTGGAGAGCATGCTGGCCTACTCTCTGTGTAAATGAGACACTGAAAAAGTTCAGCAAAGGGGGATGGTCAGGAACTAGTCCTGAGGGCTGATGAAACGGGAGCTCCAGCACTCCCTGTCATGAGCTTTCCATATACTCTCTCTCTCTCTCTCTCTCTCTCTCTCTCTCTCTATATATATATATATATATATATATACATATATATATATATATATACTCGGTATACATACTTAAACTAGGAAATCATTACACACTGTTTGAAGAGAAAGGTAAATACCAAAATGTAAAGACCAAATGAGTATACTTACTAAGCTAACCTGGAAATTTATTATATGTCTTTAATAATAACCTGCCCCAGATTATTCTTATGTTGTAGCTTATTTCAGATACCTCATTAGCAGAATACCAGTGGCTCTACATTCTTTCGATAGTACTTTTTTCATTTTTTTAAATGCAAGAAAGTAGGAACCAAAGGCCAGAAGCCCACAAACAGTTCCTTCCAAGAAAAAAAATAAAACAATACAAAAGAGAGCCAAATTCAAAATCAGTTCATTTCGAGATGCCTGGACACACTGTGTTTGAAAGACTGGAGATCATAGGAAGTAGGAAATAAAAACAGAGGGAGACAGTTCCAGAGCTGACCTGCTGCATAAATGAAGGACTGGGAGTAACAGTTAACTCTTACATTAGAGAGTTGGACAGAAAAGGGTTGAGAGTTTGTTGCTAGACGGGTGCTACGTGCTCGTCGTAGAGGTGGAGGGATGCAAGCAGACAGTTCAGAGGAGCAGTGACCATTGAAGTAGCGATAGAAAAGAGATAAAGAGGCAACAGGGCGGTGAAGAGACAGAGGTTGAAAGGAGCCAGTAAGAGGAAGAGAGATTATTTTTACCCCGGCCAGAGATACGAGCCAAGTCAGACATTAGGTGTGCCATAGCCCCATCCCATGCTGTGATGGATGTTGCGGGAACCGAATGGATAGGTGAAGGGTGGAATTATCAGCGTATGAGTGGATAGGGTTAGATGTACAGTTTACAAGGGCATTGATGAATAAATGGAAGAGAGTTGGTGATAGGACAGAGCCCTGAGGAACACCATTGTTGATAGATCTAGGAGAAGAACGATGGCTGTCTACAATAGCAGCTATAGAAGACCTGAAAGGAAGCCATAGATGAAGGCACAGATAGGAGGATAGAAACCGTAGGAGGGCAGTTTGGAAATTAAAGATTTATGCCAGACTTGATTGAAAGCCTTTGAGATGTCAACTGCAATGGCAAAGCTTTCGCCAAAATCCCGAAAGGAGGATGACCAGGAGTCTGAATGGTAAATGAGAAGATCACTGGTGGAGCGTCCCTGACGGAACCCATACTGACGATCAGAAAGAAGGTTGTGATAGGAAAAATGCTTAAATATTTTTCTATTAAGAACTGACTCGAAAACTTTTGAGATACAGGATGTTAAAGCAATTGGACGATAGTTGGAGGGTTGGGAATGGTCACCCTTCTTTGGGACTGGCTGAATGAGAGCAAACTTCCAGCAAGAAGGAAAGGTACAAGTTGATAGACAAAGGCGAAAGAGTTTACCCAGACAGGGTGTGAGCACAGAAGCACAGTTCTTGAGGACAACAGGAGGGACTCCATCAGGCCCATATGCCTTGTTAGTACTGAGGTCTGTAATAGCAGAAAATACATCAGCTGAACAAATTTTAATGTCAGCCATGAGGGAAGTCAGAGAGGGGAAGTGATGGAGGAACAGCACCGGAATCGTCTAAGGTGGAATTGGAGGAGAAAGTCTGAGCGAAGAGATCTGCTTTATCAGTAGAAGAAAGAGCTACAGACCCATCAGAGTTAAAAAGAGGAGGGAAGGATGACGAGTTAAAGTTGCTAGAAAGGTTTTTGGCAAGGTGCCAGAAGGAGCAGGAAGAATTCGAGTTGGAGAGTTGAGAGCATTTAGTACAGATGAAATTATTTTTAGCAGAGCGAAGAACAGACTTAGCACGATTCCCGGCAGAAACGTATAAAATATGTGATTCAGGGGTGGGTTGGCTCCAGTACTTTTTATAGCCCCTCTCCTTGTTATGGACAGCATTAGAACAAGCGTGATTAAACCAAGGCTCTCTTGCATTAGTGAAAGGATATGAGAAGCGAATGTACGTTTCCATGCCTGAGAGAATAACCTCCGTAATGCACACTCAGATGACTAGTATCATATCCTAATGTCAATCTTATACTACAACTTAGCACTCAAAATGGATAGCTGGCAGTTTTAGACTAAGTTAGAATAAAAGCATCATAGCAACGAAAGAAAATCATTCGGGAGCCGAATGCTAATCGTCCGCCAAAATATGCTGTTGACCAAGTTACAAGCAACTTACAAACCAAATGTGAAGACAATTCGCAAAACTCAACGGAATTCAGTCACTGGGTTTCACAAAGAGCCAATCTATACCCTCTCCCCCCCAAAAAAAGTTGATTATTGAGAGCCATTTTGGTGGCCTTCACCTTGAGTCAAAGTGCCCATTTTCGAAAAGGTCCAAGATTTTGGCCATATCTTGATACCCTGAAGGTTTCATATTGATAGCTCAAGCCGTTCATGATATATAATAATGCTAAAGGCAGGTGATAGAAACTAGTTGACCTTTGGCAGCCAATTTGGTGACCTCTACCTCGACCCTCAGTGCCCATTTTCGAGCTGGACCAAGATTTCCGCCATATCTTGATGCCTTGAAGGTTTTATGTTCATGGCTCAAGCCGTTCATGAGATATAATGGTAACAGATACATAGACAATGGTAACACACACACACACACACACACACACACACACACACACACACACACACGCACACAGGTGCGGGCAAAAACATTATCGCTCCGCCTTGGTAAAGGTGGGTGATAATAAAGGAGCCAGGGTGCTAGCAATAGTACTGTATATATGGAAAGAAAACTATGTAGTTATATATTTGGGACTGAAAGATCAATCAACAGTATACACATCAGATAACTTGTATTTTCCAACATGGTCTGCTGATCGTGGCTGGATTATAGTTGAAGAAATGCTGAAAAAATTGGAGGAGAGTTACTGCATCCCTTATATGCAGATGTTGCAATGGATGTCACCAATCCACCAGTTTTATAAAAAGGCAAAGCAGTCAATCTGCTAAAAATAATTCTGTAATAGTTCCGTATTTAAATCTTGCAGTATAAATTTAGGAGCACAGAATGTACTGCTGCTACGGAAGTAGCGGTGTACATAATACAGTAAGTATATACATGAGCAGAGGTGCACATAAATAGAATATACTGCTGTGCTGTTCTTGGTTGGCGGGTTAATAGGAAACATTCTATGGAGGTCTACTGTATACAGTATGCAGCGGTACATTCACTCTCCTTGTATAAATTCAGATCTAGATCTAGCTATTATTTCACGCATATGGTGACTAAATCATAATCCATGCTTAACTTATACAGCAGTACTGTATCTAGCCCATGAATTCATCCTCTTCTTGCTTTCTACTGGAAATTTTAACCGATTCCATCTTATCTATCTATCATATATATACATATATATATATATATATATATATATATATATATATATATATATATATATATATATATATATATATATATATATATATCTACCAATGGCTTAGGCTGTCTGGTAGAGATTGTATGTAGGGTGAGAAGTGCTTTGAAATGTAATTGTAGTGTTGGAGTGGCTTTAGATGTGTGTGTAGTCTGTGAACCAAGTATAATCGGCCCGCGCAAGCCGATTGGGTGCAAGCATACTTTATAGTAAGCGACACTGGTTCAACCACAGCACCCCTTGTGTCCGCCAATGCAATACGTGGCCAGGTGAACACTCCCAAAGTTTATTACCCTGGCGGGGAGCGAACCCTGTTTAACCCGTGTACGAAACGCACACTCTAACACTGTACCACAGAGGCTCCATGGAGTTTCACTTAGATGACCAATCTTAGTTTAAGCAACTCTGGGTATGTTCAATGTGTCCAGCTCCCCCCCCCACACACAAATGTGTTTTTAAAACTGCGGTGTGCTTTCTTTTAATCCTAGAACACAAACGTCCTAAAGTGTGACGGTGACACAAACGCTGGGTGTGAGAAACCCAGTTTTGGAAAATTAAAATAAATTATTTATACTCAAAATTTATTAAATCCAAAAATACAGGAAGAAAATATAAGCATTGTAGATTATGATTCATATACAAATAACATTATCAAAAGAAAATTTCAATGTTTCAGGGGCGACTTAAAAAAACTACGAAATTCTCAAAAAATTACAAAAGTTTTTAAATGAAGACATGGTGCTCCTGAATCATGAAAGAAAAAGAGGTGTCCTAAGGCAGACACTCTCCCAGGTCCCTGGACCATCAGCATGGGCAGCCACAACCCTCTAGCACAACAGCTTACTGTAATGGAGATAGACAAAAAAGGTGTAATTTTTTAGAGTAAAAAATTGATGTACATGAAATAATATTTTTTTTTTATAGTTATGTACCACAGTAAATGCACACCACCTGACATTTAATCCTTCCTAAGGCACAATTTTTTTTTTTTTGTTATTATTTTTTTTTACCACTGTAAATGAACAATAAATGATGTTTATTCCTCCCTTGGTTTTATTTATTTACATGTTTTACAGACCACTTACCTCAGATTCTCCACAGTCGACACAGAGAGAATAGTAGTGGCTCTGGCTGACAGTAGTCTCACACCTCAGGTACCGGAAGCGAGTCTTCCTATCTTTGGATACAGGGCAGTGCTTTCAGCGCCTTGGAGGATGACTTCTCTCTGCAACCACTGACCCTCGTACAGTAACAGCACTGGCTGGTGTGGGGAGCTTACAGACGTCCGTGATGAATGTTTTCAGGTTTCGTGGAAGGTTGGGACTTCTTAGCCTATGCTGTGTCAAGGGATGGATGAAAGCCCATGCCAAGTGCTGCATGTAATGCCACCTGTTCAAAGCCTTGCCACCTGCCCTTTGCAGGTTTGCGCTGTGTATAACCCAGGAGTTAATCACACCACCATTCAACATGCCGTACCAGACACACAACGGCCATCTTCGTGTCTTCTGGGAGCACGAGTAGGTGGCACACATCTGGTCGTACATGTCTACACCACCTTTGGTTGAATTGTAAAATTCAACAATTGAGGGTTTGCCTGTTTCCCCCAGGGTTCCTTGTGTATGGAAAGAAGACAGCAACAGCACTAATTTCTTAGTCTTTGAAGTTGTTGGTACATATGACACCAGGGTCATTTCTTTAGTGTACAGAAATGCACTTGACCCCAACTCACGATCTTGTAGGTTTTTCATCTTGGCTGGCACTTCCCTTTTGTTTGCTTTCAAGGTTCCCACAAGGGTCATACCACAGTTTTCTAGCAAATCAGACATGAGGGGGACGGAAGTAAAACCAACATAGCATATGTACGGTAAGACAAACGTCGGGTCTGTGAGACCCAAAACAGGTCTAGTGAAAAAAGATAAGGAGATAGTAGACAGATATGACCTTCCTCTACAAGAGCAACACAAGGGAGGAGGGTACTGGGGGGGCCAGTGCACCAGCACCCATACACACGGAGTGATCATGTGAACACCACTGGGGTGGGTGTGTCAGACCCAAGGTATGTGTTTTAGGGTTAAGAAGAAAAGTCAATCTCTCTCTCTCTCTCTCTCTCGGTATATATATATATATATATATATATATATATATATATATATAGAGAGAGAGAGAGAGAGAGAGAGAGAGAGAGAATATATATATATATATATATATATATATATATATATATACAGTATATATGTGCTGTGTGTGTGTGTATCTCTTTATATATATATAGATATATCTATATATATATATATATATATATATATATATATATATATATATATATATATATATACATATATATATATATATATATACATATATATATATATATATATATATATATATATATATATATATATATATATATATATATACACAGTATACTGTGTGTATATATATATATAGATAGATAGATAGATAGACAGATAAAATATATATATATATATATATATATATATATATATATATATATATATATATATACATATATATATATATATATATATATATATATATATATATATATATATATATATATATATATATATATATATATATATATATATATATATATATATATATATATATATATATATATATATATATATATATATATATATGTGAAGAGGCAGAATCCAGCTGCTGCCTGGCGTGTCCGTGGGTGGCGGCCAGGGGAAAGCCTTGTAGATATACGAGGCGAAGCCCATAGAATAACATGCCCGGACACGTGAGTGTAAGGATCGGGGAGGGGGGGAGATATATTCGTGCCGTCACTTGGCGTTAGTGCTAACACAGGAAACGGATCTAAGAATACTTGAAAGGAACTATAAGAAAATACCATGGCACCATATAAATTGTTTTCTTTTTTCTTTTTAGACATTATTTAATTTTATCGATAGATAATATGCTGGTCAAAGCTTGATAAAAAGTTGATGTTCATGAGATGATGATGAGCTGACAAGTTTGTGAAGGGTTGATGAGTTGCCTCAAGGCAGGTAAGGGGTTGATGAAGGGTCTTTTTCCTGACTGACACGGGTTATATAATTCAACAGATATAGGAAACGGTAGGAATTAATGAAAAATACTTTACATCCACTCGTTTATTATAGAAATGGATATTATTAACCGGTTTATTAGATTCAGATACTTAATAATTATATCTACATCTATCTATCTATCTTCTGTCTGTCTATGTAGATAGATAGATAGATAGACATGTCATCAGCCATCATTAACAGTACACTGCCGAACAAAGGCCTCTCCCAACCGTCTCCACGAATTCCTTGACTAGGCCAATATCTGCCACGTTTTCCCTGCATATTTCTCTGTCTCATCTCTCCACTCCTTGTCTGGCCTTTTTGATACGCTTACAAACTCTTGGTGTCCAGTCAGTCAGCCTAGTGCTCCATCGGTTATCTCTTATTCTTGCTACATGTCCAGGCCACCTCCATTTCTGTTCTTTTATAACTTCTATAATGTATTTGATTAGTCTGCTCTCTCACCCAAGTCGATCTTTTCCTGTCTCTTATATATATATATATATATATCTATCTATCTATATATATATATATATATATATATATATATATATATATATATATATATATATATATATATATATACAGTATATACATCCCCCTAGTACGCAAGTATATGGGTGGCAGAGGACGTCGCGTACTAGGAATACGCGTACTGTGAATACATAAACTTATGGGAAAAAATACATATCGGCAGCACCTCCCTTCATGGGCAACCCTTGAGACGCCTTTCAGACCTAAGTATTGTACTATACAGGGAAACTATCTAAGACATATTACCTAAGATATAGTAAACCAACAAGATTATGACTTTACTAGGTAAATCAACAAGGATATGGCTTAACTAAACCAACATGAGTATTGCTGCTCACCTTTACCCAAGTGGACAACAGGCGAGATGGAGGTAAGATGAGGATCCGAGGCAGGATAAGACACCTAGCATGCATCTCCTGCATCACCCACCACACCTCCCAACACACCACCTTCCTGACCATTTTCTCACCAGCACTTTCGACACTTTTACTAGCTAATGCATTCACTTCGTTCATAAACCCTTCAAAGCCTATTTCTGACACCTCAGACATCGCATCAGTCTCTTGATCCTCCTCAGGACATGGTTCTTCTGATGTTGAAGGGAGTGATTCCTCACTTTGTTCAAGCCGAAGGTAACGGGTGATGAGTGTTTCCCTCCGTCTGTTTACTTCCTGGTTGTACTTGTTGGTGCAGCAGCTGAAGGTTTTGTCCAGTGAAGACATCACCTCCTCCACTTGCAACTGAGAGTGTTCAATGTCCTTGAATTCTTCCTTGAATTTATCAAGGGCACACAGTACCCGGCTGATCTCCATCATGGACAAATCTTCACTCTCCATCACTGGTGTTGCTGCCTTTTCTGCTGAGATCTCCTGCTCTGTGTCGGCCTCGTCCACTCGCTGCACGATTTCCTGGGGATCCTGCTCTGTTGCTTTCGCATGTAAACCCGTGATCTCCTCCAGCGAGACGGCCTGAAACCCGGGCACAGCTTGTGCACTTGTGAGAGTGGCTGCCTCGGCAGTGGCCAGGGACTGAAAGCTGCTTCCCAGTGCGATTTCACAAAGGTGCGGTACGAGGAGGCACCAAGCATTTTTAATTGTCGCAGTGGTTATATCTGCCCGAGACAACAAGAGGGTGATGGCATCCTTGAGGTTGAATGACCGCCAAAAAGCCATAATAGTCTTCTCAGGAGTTGAAGTTGGTTGTGCGGGTGCTGTGCATGGTGAAGATGAAGCGGTTGAAGCGGGTGGCGAGTCCAAACCATCCTCGGCGTCCATGACATCACTCTCAACTGTGTTCAAGTCAGGAATTGCCCGCAGTTCCTCACAGCTGTCGGTCTTGCTGCAGAGGTGATCGTAGAGGTGTTGGTGGTATAGCTGCTTGACTGTTGCAATCAACTCCTGGTCTAGCGCTTGGATGAGAGAGGTCGTTCTTGGGGGCAGAAAAACAATCTTGCATTCCTTGCTGAGGTCTGCTAGCCAGGTTAGATGACTTGGGACATTGTTGAGGATAGGAAGCACCTTGAAGGGGATGCCAAGTTCCCGGGATTTTGCCTTGGCATCAGGGATGAAATGCTGCAACAGCCACTCGGAAATTATGCTACTCGTCATCCAACCATTGGAGTATCTGTACCAGTATACCCCGCTGTCATCCATGCAGCGCAGATTCTTGTAACATCTGAGGTGTGCTGCGGTATGCACCACAACAGGACGCATCTTGTGTGAGCCTGATAAGTTCATGGCGACCATGACTGTTATCCTGCTCTTGTAGATTTATCTGCCCTGGGGCTGGCACTGCTGCTTACTAATATAAGTACACTTCGGCATAGCCTTGTAGTATAGGGCTGTTTCATCAGTTTTATAAATATTGTCCCTGCTGTAGCAGCCCTCGTCGATTATCCTCTTTAGGATGGCTGGATAATCCCTGGCCACCATTTTATCCGCTGATGCATGTTTCCCCGTGAGGCAAATGTGATGTAGCTCCTTCCTCTTCAGAAAGCGGCAAAGCCATCCCACGGAGGCTTTAATTGGTTTCTTTTCAGCAAGCTTCAGAGCTGCAGCTTTGTAGGAAATCTTGACCTGGTCCCTGATGTAGTGCCGTTCAGTGGAATTCCTTCCTTCTCGTTCCTCAGGATAAATGTAGCCAAGTACCGCTCCATAAGAATTATAGCCTGGTTGGTCAGCCTGCTTCTCCCTTCCAATGTCGCCATCCCATATGTCTTCACAATCTTCTTTATAGCCTCCCTGTTAGCCCATATAGTTTCCATGGACGATTCTGCCAAGCCTAGTCCCTTGCCAATGGCCATGTTATCCTTCCCACTTTCCTTCTTCCTAATGACTTGCATCTTCATGGCATGGGTGATGCACTTCTTCTTCCTGGAGGAGGGAGCAGACATCCTGGCTCACAAAAAAATTAGCCTCAGAGTACACGAGGACGTACCTGGAACAGCGAGTGTACCCTCTGTGTGCGTGCATTTCCTCTGCTGGGACTCTCACCTCACCACTCTCCAAGTGGCACATATGGGCATCATATGACGAGTGAGCAGCATCGACGTCACAACATTGGCGAAGTGTAAGTAACTATAATCACTTCTTGGGAGGGCAATGTCACATACTTGGGGTAACCCCGGATTTGGGCCACTCTTCACTGCCCGTCTCGCATACAAGGAGTTCAATTAGCGTACTAATAAAAAATACACTGAAAAAAAAAAAAATAGGTCCTTGCATACCAGGGGAGTCGCGTACTCAGAACTCCCATACTGTGGGGATGTACTGTATATATATATTGTAACTGGCGCAGCTACCCCAGTAGCGAATGGGTGAAATAGAAATAGGATGATAATGAAAGGAGAGAGAAGCGAGCCTTAAGAACAGCAAATCATTTTACTTATCAGTATTGCTGCCTATAAAGGGTAACCCTGGTCCCCAGCTGTGTTTAACCAGTGGTCACTTTTGCCTTCTCAACTGATAAGATACCAGATGTTTTTCTCACAAATTACGCAGAAAGTTCCTCTTGTCCTTGAACTGTGGGTGTGACATAATGTGGGAGGAGCAAAGTAGGGATGTTTGCCAATTAGAAGCCTAAACGGCGCTTTCGTCACGTTCTTGATGGCATGCAATTGGTTCTGTCTGAAGTGTATGAGGCCCTCATTGGTAGCAGGTGCCTCTATCGTTTCTGTATGGACAGAGATTATTTTTAAGACATCCTAGTGGTTAATTAGCTGAGAAAGGTGGAGTAAGCTCCTTTATAAGATCGAGGAAAGTGTGAAGAGACAGATTTTTATCTCATTTTGTACACACATCCCTGTACACATTTTGTCATTTGTACACATTTGTACACATTTACTGTCATGTTACACTTTTGTCACATTGTGTTGTACTTTTCCCCAACACTACTCAATACGTGACTTTGATTACAAAACACACTGTTTGTGTACAATTTCCCATTTTTGATTCACTCCTCCATTTACACTAGTGTGTGATTTATATTTGGATTTAACCTTCGAAGTCTCCACGTTTCCTCGAGCTTTATGAGTACTTAGCCTCCACTGAGTGTATTCTGGTTAGGTAAGAAATAACTTGTTTTATATTTGTATCCTGAGGCCTATATGAATCCTCCCTTTTGTAAAACGAACCCTGATTTCTTCTTTGGTTGTGTATGTTATAGTGTACATTAAAGTTAAGTTAGTTTTCTTGCAAACTTTATCTTATCCCTTTTGGTGTTTAATTAAGGGTTAAGAGTGTACCGTAATATACACCCCAAAACAATTTGGCGACCTCCTGGCCCGGACAGCTCTGTGACATAATATTGGCAACCTTGACCACATACACAGTGCTTACTCTTACCTACTTAACTGTAATCAGTAATCGTGGCCCTAATGAGTGATAGTGATGTGAAAGCATTTTTGGATTCTAAGCCTTCCCCAACCAGAGTGAAAACACTCACAAAACACGAGCTCATATTGCTTGCCCAGGCCTTACAGTTTAGATTTCCTGCCTCAGTCAATAAGGCTAAGTTACTTAACTTAATATTGGACACCATGTTTGAGCAAAGTGAGTCTATCCTCTGTAGCTAGTTCTGAGCCATTTGATACTGCACAAGGTGTTGACCCTGAGCCTTTGACATCAGAGATATCTGGCCCTCATGATACTGGTGACAAAGTGCAACTTCGAGTTAGCCAGAAATAAGTTGAGGGAACTTGAAGTGCAAGCCAAAATGAGGGAAATAGAATTACAGGCTCAAATGAGACAAAAGGAAATGGATCACGAATTCAGACTGAAGCATCCTGATAGTTTACTTAGAGCTGGTAGTTCATCTGCCAAGGAATCTTTTGATGTTGCTAGGAACATTAAGCTAGTACCTCCCTTTAATGAGCAAGATGTCACCAAGTATTTCCATATGTTTGAAAAGGTAGCAGGTCGTCTCTCGTGGCCAAAAGACTCTTGGACAGTACTGCCGCAGAGTGTTTTGAAAGGAAAGGCTCAAGAGGCTTACATCTCTTTCTTTGTTGATCAAAGTGCCAACTATGATTGTTTAAAAGATGCCATTCTCAAAGCATATGAACTCGTGCCAGAGGCATGTAGGCTTAAATTTAGATCCACCTTTAAACAGAAAGATCAAAATCATGTGGAATATGCTAGAGTACTCACAGGCTTATTTGATCAATGGTTGCATTCTAAGAAAGTTGATGATTTCTGTAAACTTAAAGAACTAATAATCTTGGAGAACTTCACTGGTAAGACAGATAGGGATGTGGCTACATACCTAGTGGAGAAAGATTTAGATACCCTAGCTGAGGCTGCTGTTGTAGCAGATAACTATAGTATTATTCATAAGCATGAACGTAAGCCTCAGTTATTTGTTAAGGGTAGGAGAGTGAACCAACCATTTTTTGTGAACCCTTCTTCTGGTAAAAGCATGTTAATGTCAAGTGACACTAGTGGGAACATTGCAACCCCAGAGCATGTTAATTCTACGAAAGTAAGTGAGGACAATGTTGCCAGAGGGTCAAGAAAAAGTGTCAGGTTTTGCCAGTATTGCCAGAAAACGGGGCACTTGGAGGATTGGTGCTGGAAGAAACGAGGGAAAAATCCCTCTGCAAAACCAATTTCTTTAATGAACTCTTAGGGATCTTTTGACACTGACAGAGATCAGCCACCCACAGAGGTTAGCAGTAGTCAGACACAACCCCAGCAGGTGCATATTGTTGATAAGGCCAGAGTGGAACTGTCAGTGGTGGATAGACAGACTCCTGTAGAGCTATTGTTAGACACTAGTAAGACTGAAGCAGTGCAGCCGTCAGGTTCAGGTGAGAGTGGTAATAAGACTCCATCAGAGTGTCCTCCCCCAAGCAGTTCTCAAAGCGACTCATTCCCAGGTCATTTATTTGCTAACTTTATTTCTAAGGGGTTAGTTTCAGTTGATGGAAAAGGTGGTAAGGAAGTCACAATCCTTAGAGACACAGGAGCTTCACAGTCACTAATGTTGAAGGGGATTGTTGATGTAGCTGACCCTAATGAATGTGTCTTGCTACAGGGTATAGCTGAGTTTGTATCTGTTCCCCTAGTTGAGGTGAAGCTCCAGTCAGAGTTAGTTACTGGTTCAGTGCGTGTGGGTGTTGTTGACCAGCTTCCTGTACAAGGGGTCACTTTCCTTTTGGGTAATGACCTGGCGGGAGGACAGGTGAGTGCTGTTCCCTGCGTGTCAAAAACTCCCCTGAGTGAGGATAGGACTAAAGAGTTGGAAGATACATGTCCTAAATTGTTTCCCGCATGTGCTGTAACTAGAGCTATGACGGCAAAAGCCAGCCATGAGAATGTTGACAGTAATGGCACTGGCAATGCCGATGATGATATTGGGCTTGGTGATACCTTTTTTGCCCAGTTAAATGACTCGGAGGTTGATGATTCTCCCCAAACTGATGCAAGTGGAAAGTTAGCTGATATGCAAAGATCTGATCCAGAGACTGTCACTTTAATTGACTCAGCAGTTAGGGAAAATGAATGTGAGTCTGAACTGACAGAGTGTTATTATTCAAGACCAAATAACGTGTTAATGAGAAGATGGAGACCTCCTAGTGTTGCTGATGATAACGAGTGGGAAACTGTACATCAGGTGGTTGCTCATGACTCTTCTTTGGCAGGTCACTTAGGGGTGAGGAAGACTCTCTTCCGCATCTGGCAGCATTTTTACTGGCCTGTAATCCGTCGAGATGTCTCCCGGTTCTGTAGGTCATGTCACACCTGTCAGCTAGTCGGTAAGAGCAATAAGCCCATCCCTGCGGCTCCTTTGATTCCTCTACCTGTGTTTGAGGCCCCATTCACTAGAGTCCTTGTGGACATTGTTGGCCCTTTGCCTAAGACCTCTTCAGGCCACCAGTACATCCTCACAATGTTTAGACATGGCCACTAGATATCCTGAAGCCATTCCCTTGAGAAATATTTCAGCTAAATTCGTTGTAAAGGAGATGCTAACCTTCTTTACCCGTTTTGGTCTCCCTAAAGAAGTGCAGTCGGATCAAGGCAATGATTTTAATTCCAAACTGTTCAGACAAACTCTTAAGGAGTTAGGAATCTCACAGATCACTTCCTCAGCATATCATCCTCAGAGTCAAGGTGCATTAGAGAGGTCTCACCAAACTTTGAAAAGTATGCTCAGAAACTATGTGTTGATGAAAAGGAATGGGACCAGTGTTTGCCCTTCCTACTTTTTGCAACCAGAGAGGCACCAAGCGAGTCCTTGGGCTACTCCCCATTTCAGTTAATCTTTGGCCATGAAGTAAGAGGTCCCCTTAAACTCCTCAAAGAACAATGGGTCAAGGATGATGACCAAATTAACTTGCTAGACTATGAGTAAAAATTTAAAGAAAGACTGGCCTATAGTATGGAAGTAGCCAGGGAACACTTGGAGTCCTCTCAGGAGAAGATGAAGAGATGGTATGACCACTCTAAGAAAGTTAGGCACAGAGTGTTTCACCCAGGCGATCAAGTTCTTGTCTTGCTTCCTATTCATGGTCAGCCTCTGCAGGCAAGTTTTGCAGGCCCTTATCTAGTGGAAAAGAGGGTAGGTGAAGTAAATTATGTCATTTTAACCCCAGACTGGAGGAAGGAACGAAGATTGTGTCATATAAATATGTTGAAGGAGTACCACAGGCGAGACGTGGACCCCCCTAGTGCTGCATGCGTGGTGTCAGCTGTCGAGTTTGCGGACCCCCCTAGTGCTGCATGCGTGGTGTCGGCTGTCAAGTTTGTGGACCCCCCTAGTGCTGCATGCATGGTGTCGGCTGTCGAGTTTGCGGACCCTCCTAGTGCTGCATGCGTGGTGTCGGCTGTCAAGTTTGTGGACCCCCCTAGTGCTGCATGCATGGTGTCGGCTGTCGAGTTGGCGGAGGATGAGGGCTGCCCTTTGACTTTGGACCAGATGACCAGTTGGAGAGAAAACCAGGAAGCTTGGAGTACACTGACTGATAAACTCTCCCACTTGACTGCCGAGCAGTGTGCCGAGCTTGTTGCCCTTCTCAGGAAGTTCCCTGATGTCTTCCGGGACACCCCAGGACGGACAGAAGTGGCACAGCACGATATGGACGTTGGAGATGCCAGCCCTGTAAAGCAGTCACCCTACCGGGCTAGTCCTCAGAAGCAGACCATCATTGGAGAGGAGCTGAACTACATGTTGCAGCAGTGGTTAATCGAGTCCTGTCAAAGTGAGTGGTGCTCCCCGTTTATAGTGGTTCCAAAACCCGACGGATCACATCGCTTTTGTATTTATTACCGTAAAGTCAACTCACTTACCAAGATTGATACTTACCCACTTCCTAGAGTAGATGATTGTGTGGATGCGATAGGCAGTGCTAAATTTATCACAAAATTAGATTTAATGAAGGGATATTGGCAAGTCCCACTCACAGAAAGGGCCCAAGAAATTTCCTGTTTTGTGGTTGGTGGCAGGACTTATAAATGTAAGGTCATGCCGTATGGTATGAAGAATGCTCCTGCCACCTTCCAAAGGCTGATGAATGATCTCACCAAGGATGTTGAGAGCTGTGTAACTTATATTGACGATGTTGTTGTTTTTAGCAACACTTGAGCCAACTAGATGCCTTGCTTCGGAGACTGTCCTCTGTTAATTTAGTGCTTAATTTAGCTAAATGTGAATTTGTGAGGGCTCGAGTGCAGTACCAAGGTTATGTGGTTGGTTTAGGCCAAGTGAGTCCACCTGATGTTAAAGTTCAGGCCATAGTCAATTCCCCCCAACCCAAAAATAAGAGAGAGTTGCAACGATTCTTGGGTATGGCAGGGTACTAAAGACGTTTTGTCCTGAACTTCTCTGATCTTGTAGCTCCCCTTACTGATTTGTTAAGAAAAGGAGTCAGGTATGAGTGGAAGCCAGAATGTGAGGAAGCCTATTCTAAAGTCAAAGCCATCCTGTCAAGTCACCCAGTGCTTCAAGCTCCCAATTTTGATAAACCCTTTAAATTAGCTGTTGATGCCAGTGGCCTAGGGTGCAGTTTTGCTTCAGGATAATAATGAAGGCTTTGAGATGACTGTGCTATTTTAGCAAAAAGTTCAATAAGGCCCAGAAAAATTATTCAACTAATGAGAAAGAACTCCTTGCACTCATACTTGCCCTTCAACACTTCTCTGTGTATGTTGGTCCAGGGTCAGGTGATGTTGTAGTGTACACTGATCACCACCCTCTGAAATTTTTGTCCCGATTTAAGGACAAAAATCTTATATTGACCAGCTGGGCCCTATTTTTGCAAGCATACTCCCTTGATGTAAGACATGTAAAAGGTGTTAGTAATGTTTTAGCAGATTACCTGTCCAGAACTTGATTGTACAGTATCCAGAAATTTCCCCTTGGGAAATTTCTTCTCTCAGGAAGGGAGGTGTCACTGGCGTAGTTACCCCAGTAGCGAATGGGTGAAATAGAAATAGGATGATAATGAAAGGAGAGAGAAGCGAGCCTTAAGAACAGCAAATCATTTTACTTATCAGTATTGCTGCCTATAAAGGGTAACCCTGGTCCCCAGCTGTGTTTAACCAGTGGTCACTTTTGCCTTCTCAACTGATAAGATACCAGATGTTTTTCTCACAAATTACACAGAAAGTTCCTCTTGTCCTTGAACTGTGGGTGTGACATAATGTGGGAGGAGCAAAGTAGGGATGTTTGCCAATTAGAAGCCTAAACGGTGCTTTCGTCACGTTCTTGATGGCATGCAATTGGTTCTGTCTGAAGTGTATGAGGCCCTCATTGGTAGCAGGTGCCTCTATCGTTTCTGTATGGACAGAGATTATTTTTAAGACATCCTAGTGGTTAATTAGCTGAGAAAGGTGGAGTAAGCTCCTTTATAAGATCGAGGAAAGTGTGAAGAGACAGATTTTTATCTCATTTTGTACACACATCCCTGTACACATTTTGTCATTTGTACACATTTGTACACATTTACTGTCATGTTACACTTTTGTCACATTGTGTTGTACTTTTCCCCAACACTACTCAATACGTGACTTTGATTACAAAACACACTGTTTGTGTACAATTTCCCATTTTTGATTCACTCCTCCATTTACACTAGTGTGTGATTTATATTTGGATTTAACCTTCGAAGTCTCCACGTTTCCTCGAGCTTTATGAGTACTTAGCCTCCACTGAGTGTATTCTGGTTAGGTAAGAAATAACTTGTTTTATATTTGTATCCTGAGGCCTATATGAATCCTCCCTTTTGTAAAACGAACCCTGGTATCTTCTTTGATTGTGTATGTTATAGTGTACAGTAAAGTTAAGTTAGTTTTCTTGCAAACTTTATCTTATCCCTTTTGGTGTTTAATTAAGGGTTAAGAGTGCACCGTAATATACACCCCATAACAATATATATATATATATATATATATATATATATATATATATATATATATATATATATTTAGATATATATATAAACAGTGGAACCCCAGAATTCGTATGCCTCTCTACTCATACAACTCGGTTTTCGTACAGCTTTTTCCCCAAAAATCGCTCCAGTTTTCGTACGGTGACCCGTTATTCGCACTAAGAGATGCGGCGTTGTATGTACCACATGGTCGCCAATCTGACTTTGTTTTCCGCCAGCTATGCATCAGTCATACAGGCTCTTTTAAACTTTGTGATGAATTTCGTATTTTCGTTAGAAAATTGTACATAATCATGGGCCCCAAGAGGTTAGTGAGTCAGCTGGAGCTAAAAGTAAAGCAGTGAGAACAACAATTGAGCTGAAAAAAGAACTCATTGCAAAGTCTGAAAGTGGAACCCGTGTCTCCGATCTTGCCATTCATTATAGTATGGCATAATCTACCGTTTCATCCATAGTAAAGAGCAGATTAATGCAAATTACATTGTTTCTTATGGAATAAAATTATTCGGTTTTTGAACAATTCGCAACTCGTACAGCCTTCAGGAACGAATTGTGTACGAGTTCCGGGATTCTACTGTATATATATATATATATATATATATATATATATATATATATATATATATATATATATATATATATATATATATATACATTTCCCACGTAATATTAATCGCTTCGAATGGGTTAGCGATGTATCTTGTTTACAGTATTAAACAGAAGAAATATTCAAAATTCACGAGCTATTAGTGCTCAGCAGCGTATTCTTTCCCAGTCTAGCGACTATCGCGGCATTCAAACACCTGAACTGGGTTTTGCCAAGGCTGACAGTCAAGATTCTTTATAGTCAAGATGATTGGCGCTCAGTAACGTCTGACTACTGAACGTCGGCGGTCTATCGCCTGCACTCATTTTTTTTTTTTTTTTTAACGTACGGCCCAAAGTGCTTAGCGTTAAAGTGTTTTGCGATAAAGTGGCTTGGTGATAAGGATGGATTGGTGATGAGGGTGGGTTGGTGATCAAATGACTTGATTGGTCGGTTAGTTTTTAAGCTTAAACCCAGGAAGAGAGGACGGGTCAACATCAGTGGGCAGTCCTGAAAATGTTCATGCCAAGAAACTAAATATCTAACCCGCTGAGAGTTGCGGGAATATTCAGGCCGGAAGAACGACGGAAATATCAAGAATAGATGTAGGACGAAAAGGAAGAAGAGTACGTTAAGGGCAAAAAGACTGGAGACAAAAAGTCCCTTTTTGTCACCTCTTACGACAAGCAGTGATACTGAGGAAGTGTATATTCTTTCACCTCTCCGTGGAAGGTTCTCATTCCCTTTTAATACTGACCACTCAGCCTCCCACACCCTTCCATTACCACATGTCTTCCCTTTTTTGCATTCTCTTTCTTCCTTCTTCTGTTTCCTCTGCTCCTTCTCCCCTTTCCTGCTTCCCGCTGACCTGTCAGCTCTCCCCCTCCCCCACCTAACCCAAGCATTACCACACCTCCTTTGTTCCAATCTTGCCAGGTAAAGACAACGAACGGCCTCGCTGCTCGTTAGTACAATAGAGTGCAATATCACAATCAGCAGTTCCCAGACAAAGTTTTCACATCTCGCTAGTATATATCACTTACAGCAGGTCGTCAACTGTTAAGCAGTAATATTTTTTTTTTTTCTCTCTCTCTCTCTCTCTCTCTATCTCTATCTATCTATCTATCTATCTATCTATCTATCTCTTTTTATTCCCAATATTTACAGTGCTGTTTACTCGTATTTTCTCTGTACTTTTGCCGATTCGAGACAGATCAAGCGCAGTGTGAATTCAGTCTTAATTCTTTACCTAACTTTTACTGTTGTTATCAAATTTATAAGTTTAACTGGTCAGTGTAGAAATTCACAGAGTTTCTTACTATCTCGCTCACTATCTAAATCTTTGTGTTCTCGATTTTTACTGTACAGCTGCTTCACTAATCATTTCGTTCACTGTGTAGTTGTTTGACAGTCTACGATAACTAGTAAGGGGATGGGTCTGTTATGATGTGGCAGGGGTAAACCAGTTCTGCTGTCGGGCCCTGCTGCGGATATCACTGATTGCATTGCGCAGTTGACCCTCGTGCGGTGTGGTGCGGTGAGGATCTGTCCGTTCTCCCATTTGGGGCTAAGATGCGAATAAATGTGTTTGAATGGATGAGTAAAAATGGGGAGTGTGTCGTCCTGTCTCGGCTACCTCCCTTTCCTTGGGGGAAGCAGCCTAGGTATATAGATAGATAGACTAATTCTTTTAACAGGTAATTGTTACTGTCGCCAACTACGTTTCTATTGAAGCACTACTGGATCGGGTGATGAATTTCTCATTATCTGATTCTTTCATTATAGGCTTATATTAAGAATTTTATTATTAAATTAAAACGAGCTAAGATGTATGCCCACACGCTCATATCATAGTGATAGCCGTCAAATACGTTCTGGTAGAAGCAGCATGAAGGATAGTAGGAGTGATGGTTGGGAAGGACGACAGACTGACAGACAGGAAAAAGACTGAATATCCATTATCTGACTGTCAGCCACAGAAGGACAACCGTTATTACGGTAAAGGAGGAGGATGTTATGATGGGCTGTGGAATAAATTACTTTGTATAACTGTCAGTCACAGAATAACACACAGTAAATGGTGAGAACGGCTACTAATTAAGCCAATGGGAATAGCACCTTTCATGTACAAAAGATGGGAGGCCTGATCAAAGTTATCGCTTTCCAAAGATAACGGAATAAAGAGATTCAAAACCAAGATCCATTCATTTTGAAATGCCTGGACACATTGAATACAAAAGACTGTGCGTCATAGGCAGGCAGAGATACAGCCCGAGAAAGATGTGTCAGAACTGACTAACTGCAAAAACTGTATTATCAAGACCTGTGAGTACAAGCTAACTTTTGCATTAAGTATCTTGGACGATAAAAAATGGTAAGTCACCCTGATTCGATTATTTCCAGATTAAGCTACAAAGGCAGAATGGTAGATCGTGAGAACATGATTTTTAAGATGGATGTGAGGAATATCAATTACCTCCTACATGGTTTCTGCCATTATGATGCAGATAATTAGAATGCTAGCGAGTGAAGATGGATAAGTAAGAATAATTATTTACACCTTATTTCACGGCCATCTTCAAGTAGGATCAGTAGGACGGAATTTTGTTTACCCTTCGTCTGGATGTTAACCACTGAAAGACAGCAAGACATAATGATAGATGATGATGAACGGTAATGTTAAGACAGAAACGAAACAAAAGAACGGTTTGTTTCCTTTTACTCTGCAATCAGCCACAGAAGGACAAAGGAGTAGAATAGCAGGTGTTGAGGGATGATGATAAGTGAAGAAACAGAATGACAAAAAAATAAACGATGGGCTTACTGAGCTGCTAATCACACCCGCGCCTGGAAAGGAAAAAAGTGTATGATAAAGGACAGAATTTAGGACAGTAATCGTGTGAACGGTTATAAGACAGTGAGGTGACTAGTACAGATATTGTTTAAGTAATACGATAACCACTAGGGTAGTAACTCCATCATTAAGCTAATTCTCACCGTATCAGTATATTAGATAATGACACATTATATGTACTGAAACTAAAAGTCTAATTTTCGTATCGTCGTTTTATATCTCGTAAACGAAAGAATATCGAGAGTACAGGGCGTGGCAGCAAGGACGAATGTGTCCTGACATTCAAAAATTATCTAAAATACGACATTCAAAAATTATCTAAAATACTCACTCAGTACACTGGTACATCGAGGACACACACACACACACACACACACACACACACACACACACACACACACACACACACACTGGCGGGGGGGGGGGAGACACAACGGACACACAGGCACATAGAAATGCTACAACATGGATATTCTTCGAAACATGGTGACTTTATTTTTGACTCGGATGCATTTGTTGTGTTGTGGCTTCCCTCTCAGTGAGAATCATCATTGCAGATACATACCAGTACAAGACTGGTAAAGTTAATTCATGTATATGGTAAGTAAAAACGCGACTAATACAACAATCATCGTTGCAACCAATGTTCAGTACAACATGCCAGAAGCAATCGCTAATGTTCAAACAAGCCAGACACTTCAATGGACACGCAAATATGAAAAAGTAATGAAGCACGAAATAAAGTAATTTAATCATTTATCACACACAGAACAAAGAACTGGGAAAAGAAAGTTATCAAACAAAAATATAATAATAATAAAAAAATAAACAGAGAAATCAAGCAACAAACACGCAAGAGATTTCATACACAAGTCGATAATATAACCAGATAATAAACGACACGTAGCATTTCAAGACTACAAAAGACAGTGGAGAAAATAAAAGCAATCGCTTAACCAAACAAACCACATACGAGTACAATGCAATATGTATGACATCATCACCACCATCAGCAGTTTTTACCACCGATGATTAGTTCAATCTTCTTCGACATCCAAGTTGTTTTTTATATGAATATTTCTTCATTTTATATATTTCCTTTAGGCAGAAATGAGATGATTAGTGAGCATTTCTTGCATTTCTTCGATGTTATCCAACTGCGTAATTTAATTCAGTTGGTGCTGGCAATTTCATTCCTAATATTTCACGGTGTAACAAAGAAATTGTTTATTCAATTTTGGGGGGCCTTGTTAGTCTCAGTTTTCCACACTGAGCCCAGTGGTGTATGTTTTGCTTGTCAGTTTCTAGGTTTTTGTGAACAATTGGCAGTTGTTTATATCCAGTCTTGTTACTGCGCGCCGATGTAATGGCTGACATATTACCACGTCTCATACCCACACCCACACACCCGTCTCACCCACACACCCACACACGCCATCTGTGTCCATGCAGATGTCGCTGAAATGACCATTATTGCGTCATGCAACGTGGATCGAGTCAGTTCATTCGATGAGCTAGTCTCACTTTGCTAGTTTGGCTCGGATTTTGAACCGTTCCTAAAGGTGTTTCTATTGATGAGAATGACCAATCGACGTTCTTGCAGGCTGTCAGCCAGTACGTTTTGTTATGTATGTGGAGAATATATTGGACTGAAGATGATCAAACACAAAATCCACCTTGATACCAAATTTGCTCGTGCATACAAAGCATATTATGGCATGGCAATGGGGAATCAAGATAAGGATTGGACTCCACCCTACACCTGTGGTAGCTGTCATTCTGTGCTTGAAGCTTGGCTACGAGGAGTGAGAAAGAAGATTCCTTTCGCAGTTCCGAGATTGTGGCTAGAGCCTTGAATCACCACGACGATCATTAATTTTACATGGTTGATATAAGTGGTGTCAAGAGCAGTAAGGGTACAAAGAACATTATATATCCAAATTTGCCTTCTTCGATTTCTCTGGTGCCTCACAACGTTGAGCTGGCGATTCCTGTCCCTCCTGTGGACACAGAAGTTCTGTCTGACCATGAGGACATCGTCGATGATGGAGGGGAAAATGATGATGAATAGTATGTTGGAGAATGTTCCAGAGACACTCCACACTTTCCCAATCAACACGAACTGGATGACTTGGTCTGAGATTTAGGACTCACCAATTCCAGTGCTGAGCTGCTTGCGTCACGTCTAAGTGAATGGAACTTGTTGGGTCCGAGTTGCAAGTTGACTTATAGGAATCGCCACGGCAAGTTTGCATCCTTCTTCAAATTTTGTGAAGAAACCTCGTTGTGTTATTGTTTTGAAGTTAAAAGTTTGTTCCAAGCCATGGGAGTGGATTTCAAGGCCTCAGAATGGTGACTTCATAGACAGTTCCGTGAAGAGCCTAAAAGCTGTACTTCAGCATAATGACAACGAACTCACATCAATTCCAGCTGCACATCCCGTGGAAATGAAAGAATGCTTTGGGAATGTGAAGATTTGTCTGAGAAAGATCAAGTATGCAGATTACAGTTGGGAGGTTTGTGGTGATTTCAAAATGATTGTGTTCCTACATGGGATGCAAGGCAGTTATACGAAGTACTCATGTTTTTTATACTTGTGGGATAGCCGGAGCAATGGGAAACATTTCGTGAGGAAAGACTGGATTCTCAGAGAGAGTCTCACACCAACTCGTGCAACGCTCTGAGAGCTCCCCTGATCTCCAGAGAGAAGGTATTGCTACTACCACTACACAAAACTTGGTCTTATGATACAATTTGCGAAAGCCATCGACAATTATGGCCATGCATCTCTGCATATCCGATCAATGTTTCCCAAGCTGAGCATGGCAAAGGTGACGGCTAGCATATTAACTGGGCCGCAGGTTCGAAGAATGTTTGCAGGTCGTGAACTCCAGAGTAAAATGACTGATGATGAAGAGTGTATTTGGACTGCTTTCAGAGGGGTTGTGGAAGGTTTTCTTGACAATCAGAGGAGACCAGATTCCACACAGCTCGTCGATGACCTGATCGGCGCATTCCACTGGCTTGGATGCAGAAAGTTAATCAAATTGCACTATATGCATTCCCACCTTGATATCTTCAAAAGCAACTTGGGTGCAGTCAGCGAGGAGTATGGTGAATAGTTCCACCAGGACACTCTGCTGATGGAAACCAAATATCAGGGCAGGTGGAACAAGGTGATGATGGGCGATTACATTTGAGGATTGTTGCGCTATTGTCATCACAGCTACAGAAGAAGGTCAAGATCAAAAGTGCATTTCTAAATACTGTGTGCCCTGCATTCCTTGTGATGTTACTGTCTGCTTATTCCTAGTTATACTCATAATATACACCAGGAAAAATATATTCTTTGACATTCTCAGCATTCTCGAAATGGTAACAAGTTGCTTCCATGGCCGGGAGCCATCTGAGTGTCCCTTGCGCATTACGGAGGTTATTCTCTCGGGCATGGAAGCATACATTCCTTTCTCATATCCTTTGACTAATGCAAGAAAGCCTTGGTTTAATCACGCTTGTTCTAATGCTGTCCGCAACAAGGAGAGGGCCTACAAAAGGTACCGGAGCCAACCCACCCCTGAATCACATCATCTTAACGCTTCTGCCCGGAATCGTGCTAAGTCTGTTCTTCACTCTACTAAAAATAATTTCATCCATACTAAATGCTCTCAACTCTCCAACTCGAATTCTTCCCGCTCCTTCTGGCACCTTGCCAAAAATCTTTCTAACAACTTTACCTCATCATCCTTCCCTCCTCTTTTCTACTCTGATGGTTCTGTAGCTATTTCTTCTACTGATAAAGCAGATCTCTTCGCACAGACTTTCTCCTCCAATTCCACCGTAGACGATTCCGGTGCTATTCCTCCATCACTTCCCCCCTCTGACTTCCTCATGGCTGATATTAAAATTTCTTCAGCTGATGTATTTTCTGCCATCACTGGCCTCATTACTAACAAGGCATATGGGCCTGATGGGGTCCCTCCTGTTTTTCTCAAGAACTGTGCTTCTGTGCTTACTCCCTACCTAGGCAAACTCTTTCGCCTTTGTCTGTCAACTTGTACCTTTCCTTCTTGCTGGAAGTTTGCTCTCATTCAGCCAGTCCCAAAGAAGGGTGACCACTCCCAACTATCCAACTATCTTCCAATTGATTTAACGGCCTGTATTTCAAAAGTTTTCGAGTCAATTCTGAATAGAAAAATTTTAAGGCATCTTTCCTATCACAACCTTCTTTCCGATCGTCAGTACGGGTTCCATCAGGGACGCTCCACTGGCGATCTTCTCACCTACCTTTCAGACTCCTGGTCATCCTCCTTTCGGGACTTTGGCGAAAGCTTTGCCATTGCACTTGACATCTCAAAGGCTTTCGATCGAGTCTGGCATAAATCTTTAATTTCCAAACTGCCCTCCTACGGTTTCTATCCTTCTACCTGTGCCTTCATCGCTAGCTTCCTTTCTGGTCGTTCTATAGCCGCTGTTGTAGACGGCCATCGTTCTTCTCCTAGATCTATCAACAGTGGTGTTCCTCAGGGCTCTGTCCTATCACCAACTCTCTTCCTTTTATTCATCAATGATCTCCTAAGCTATACATTTAACCCTATCCACTCATACGCTGATGATTCCACCCTTCACCTTTCCATTCGGTTCCCGCAACGCCCATCTCAACAGTTACTTCAACAAACAAGGGATGAGGCTATGGCACACTTTATGTCTGACTTGGCTCGTATCTCAGACTGGGGTAATAATAATATGGTTGTTTTTAATGCATCTAAGACTCAGTTCTTACACCTATCAACCCGACAAAATCTTCCACAGGTATACCCACTAACGTTTAATAATATTCAGCTTAATCCTGCATCATCCTTGAACATGCTTGGGGTTTCATTTACTCGGGACTTATCTTGGAAAGATCATATTACATCTCTTGTAAAATCTGCTTCCAAGAGATTGGGTGTGCTAAGCCGACTGCACTCTTTCTTACCCCTGCACAAGTGTTGACTCTCTACAGGGGTTTTATCTGCCCCTGTGTGGAGTACAACTCTCATGTGTGGGGAGGCTCCCCACATACAGCTCTTCTCAATAGGGTGGAGTTAAAGGCTTTTCGTCTCATTAACTCTCCTCCTCTTACTGACTCCCTTCAACCTCTGTCTCTTTGCCGCACTGTTGCATCTTTATCTCTTTTCTATCGCTACTTTAATGGTCACTGCTCCTCTGAACTGTCTGCTTGCATTCCTCCACCTCTACGATGGGCACGTAGCACCCGTCTGGCAGCAAACTCTCATCCCTTTTCTGTCCAACTCTCTAATGCAAGAGTTAACCGTTACTCCCAGTCTTTCATTTATGCAACAGGTCAGCTCTGGAACTGTCTCCCTCTGTCTGTATTTCCTGCTGCCTATGATCTCCAGTCTTTCAAACGCAGTGTGTCCAGGCATCTCAAAATGATCGGATCTTGAATTTGGCTCTCTATTGTATTTTGTTTTTCTCTTGGAGGGAACTGTTACTGCGGACTCATGGCCTTTGGTTCCTTCCTCGCATAAAACAAAAGAAAAAAGTTCCTGTCCTTGTACGATACATATGTTGCTGCATAATTCCTGTAACTCTAGATTTACACAAAAACAAACAGCATATACGGAATCTATGCATTGACATTGATCAAAAATAGCATAAAAATCAACATAAACAAAAAAATGGTTTTAGTTTGTTACACAGTGCTCATTTTTTTTTTTTTTTTTGTGGTAAGTTAGGAACTAGAAGACTATGTTCACAGGTCAGTTATGGTAATTTCAAATTTGATAATGTTATGATGGCTATTACTAAAATATTCATGAACACCACATAAAAAATCATTAAATCACTGATTGTTGCTACGGCAAGGTCGAGGATGCTAATAACACATGTCAGTATATTCACTGACCGACTTAAACATTAAATGCACTATCTTCTAGTTACAATAACCTGTTATCTTCTGTGTCTGACATGATATTTCCCAGTCAATAATTGAATTGTTGAAGTCCCATAAAATAACGTCATCCTTGTTTTCTATGACTTTTTAATTTGTCGTACAGCAATATAATGAATTTTTTAACATTCAACTTAGTCGATCTGTGTACTACACCAAAAAAGAATGCGTTTATTACTCTCTGTGAAAATTTTAACATATACAGGTTCATAATTATGCCTCAACAGCCACGTTCTGATCTGTGTTGCATTTATGTAATTATATATACAGTGTATATATATATATATATATATATATATATATATATATATATATATATATATATATATATATATATATATATATATATATATATATATATATATATATATATATATATATATATATCTATTGTTGCGTCCCCATCCCACACTGCCACAGGCTCCATCAGTAGTTTAGTTTAGGAAGGACGTTGCCCAGTGAGTTGTTCTTGGTATGGCCAGCCTTCGGTGTGCAGCACACAAGACCAGCTGAGGCGAAAATATACACTGGCTTCTTAACTTCAATGTCTCTATTTTCCAAATAATTACACTTAATGCCCACCAACATCACTTCACTGTTTTCATAAGTACCAGAGATAATCTTCTCTAACTGCAATTACACTCAATGTCTGCCAACAACACTTCACTGTTTTCACAAGTACAGATGACACAAACTGCACTGACACTGAACTACAGTCAAACTGCACTGAAACTGACCGAACTTGCTCTAGTCTCTTCTCCTTCCTTATACGAGTATAAGCTTCCTGTATCCTAGAGTGTTCTACATTTTTCCACACTTTTCATGTATTCCCGAGGGAGCACGGTTACAACAGTTACCAACTCGGTGACATCCAAAACATGTCAGAGTTTTCTTACACTGCATAACACTCTTTAGCATACAGCTTAAATTAAATTACATAATTTAACAAACAGTCACATGGGTTAAATATTACAGAGAACAGAGCACAAAAATTAATGTACTACTTACAAAATAACTACGCTCACAATAGCAGGCTAACTGGCGACTCTGACACGCAATGGTAAAATACCAGGAACATTGAGAAACGTCCAGACTACCTAACTAGCAAATCCCACTTCTCAGCACTACCCCCTCCCTAGTCCTTTTGTCATCCCGACAAAACTACACAATACTGTATATACAAACATAGTCCTCATCCAAACTAAACATTTTATTATACAAAAGGTAATCCTTCAACTTATCAGGTCTTCTATGCTGCTTGCGATGACGTTCCTGCTCCTCCACACAGTCCACTCCTCCTGGAATATCTTCCTTCTGTTTCTAATGCACTTCTCTTGGGAAACTGTCACCATCCTCTTGTACTTCAGTTTGTTGGTCCTTGTCAACATCCTTGGCTGCGGAAGAGCATGATTCCGCAGAGACGACCCAGCTGTACTGTCCTGGCCCATGGTACTGCCACTGATGGTTCACATGTACCACCTTTGGGCGAGACTTCCTGCCTCCCCTTATATGATACGTTACACCTGATAGGCGGCCTAACAGTGTAAGGCCCGTCCCATGGGCTCTGCAGCTTTGATGACTGTCCCTTCTTTTGCTGAGGACTGTATAGCCAAACTTGGTCACCATCCTTGAAGCTCACCTCACATGCTTTGACATCATGCTTGCACTTCATCACCTTTCCTGATAACTTGAGAGCTCCTCGCACTTGATGATGTACCTCAGTCAGCCTTTTCTGAAGATGCTTCACATAGCTGGAGGTGTCTGTAGGCAGCTATTCACCAGGTGGTCTTCCCATTAACAAGTTAACGGGTAAGTGTAATTCATCGCCTAACATCAGTTTTGCAAGGATGTAGCTGGTAGACTCATGGGACACAGACCGATGTGCCATCAACAACACATGTAATTTCTGGTCCCATTCTGTTTGTCCATCTATGCAGTACTTGGCCAGTTCTTGTCCCAGTGTCCAGTTGAATATCTCCACCACCCCATCCAACTGTGGTCTTAGTGGGTTAGTCCTAGTCTTCTTGATCCCCGGTAACTTACGGCACCTATGGAACACAACAGACTCAAAGTTTTTACCCTGGTCTGAATGTAGCTCTTATAGGATCCTAAAACGACTGGTTAACCAACAACTGAGCAACTGTTGCAACCTCTTGATCAGGGATGGCATAGGCTTCTGGCCTCTTAGTGACGTAGTCCATGGCGAAACATATATACTGGTTTCCTCTTTCAGTGAAAGGCAGAGGCCAAGCAATGTCCACCACTACGCTTTCCATCGGTGCACCTACTTGGTAGAGCTGAAGAGGGGCACAACCACATTTCTTGGGACCTTTCTAGGCTCAGTATAAATTACAGGCCGTACACCACTCTTCGACATACTGACGCATGCCAATCCAGTAGAACCTCTGTCACAGCTGGCTTAAAGTTTTCACCTCCAAGTGAAGACTAGTGATCTGGTTATGAGACTCATCCAAGATCTCGGACCTCATCTTCTTCGAAACCACCACTTGCCAATACTTGCTGAGGCCCTCGAGTGCCTCCCACTGACGCTCCAGTAGTCCGTTGTTCAGATGAAGAAGGTCCCACTAACTCCAATAGCTCTTAGTCACAGGGCTGAACCTGGAAACGACTTCCCAAGAGGTTGTAAATCTGCATACTCCATCTGCATCCTCTTGAGGTCTTCATCTGACACTAGCCCTGTCACAACAGTACGGCTGCATTTCTTGTTATGGTCATCTTCTTTACTACACTGCCGGCTCTCTGGGTTGCAAGGCCGATGACTCAGGCTGTCAGCATTGCCATGTACCCGTCAAGGACAGTACTGCATCTCATAATTGTGCTGGTCCAGCTTCCCTAGCCAGCATGCCACTTGTCCTTCCGGATTCTTTAACGTCTTCAGTCACTTCAGTGCCGCATGGTCTGTCCTGATGGTGAAGTAGGACTCATAAAAGTAGAGATCAAAGAAATCAAGGATTTTTATCACTGCCAAGAGCTCCTTACAGGTCACACGGTAGTTCCCCTTCGGTAGGCTAAGCTTCTAGGTGTAGTACGCCACCCCATGCTCCTTGTCATCCTCCTCATCGGGATGGTCAAACACAGTGTTTGTTTTACACTGTTACGCATTCACTCACATATTTATTCATTAAGTCAAAGACTGTACGATTTTGAAAGAAGGGGTCCAGGCATTATGCGGTGTGTGTTTAGGAGTGGGGTAAGCATACATACATTTAAACACAAATATACAGTAAGATGGCACTGGTCAACTGCTTACCTGGGTCGTGCAGGAATTACCAAAAATATGACTGAGAGGCAGGGCAGGGCACTGGTTAATCACCTATACTGAGAAGGCCTGTGAGGCAGAAGAGTGTTATTAAAGTGCTTAATCAGTAATTAACTGTTTCCTTCCTTCTGAAATAATGGAAAGGTGCGGCAGTCAAGGCTACCACATGTCTTGTATATTTT
>NC_136967.1:44011312-44013812 GCF_032717465.1 Coenobita brevimanus
TCCCTCCCCTTTTGTTCAGTTCCACCTGCACTCATTCCTTTCTCGTGTCCCCTGTTTCCTTTCTCTCCTCACCATGTACTCTCATCCTTCTCCCCTTCCCTTCATATCTCACTCCATAATTTAGTTATTCCATTCTAACTTCTTTGGTGTTTGTTTCATATATTATTTCTTCGTCTCCCGTTCCTTTTCTGTGCAAACTATTTCATTCTCTTAAACCATCTGCTCCTTTTTCTTTAATACCCCTCCTCTGTTCTGCAAAGCCATATTTTCCATTCACTTATGCCACCTATCCCTTCTTTCACTAAGTCACTAATCCATTCCGATTCACGTATTCCATTCTCTTAAAACCATTTATCCCATCGTCTCAAAGTCCTATATATTTTTCTTTCAAAGCCATTTTCTGAAAGCCCCTCTATCATTCAAACTCTTGATTAAATTTCCCCAAATAATCCTCCTTTCCTTACACCATCATCATCGCTTGCTCATTCCCCTTCTTTTCCCATACTTCTTCCTCAGACTGTTTCCTTTTCAACACTCTCCGTTGTTCGTCGATTATTCACTCTTCCTTTCCCTCACCTCTCGATTCTCCCTTTTCTCATTACTTCTATGACCCTTCTCTAATTTTTCCTTCCATTCTGGATTTTACTCTCCCTCTTGTTTGGTTCGTCATCAGTTTTCCGACATCTTTTCCAAACTCACCTTCCACTCATCCCTCCTTTTTTCTCCCATCTCTTCATTTCCCATTCTTTCGCCTTTTTCTCATCCACTTTCTCTGCCTTCTTGTTTTTAAACTTTCTTCTATCCACATTTTCCTTTCCTTTCCTACAACTCCTTTCCTTCTTTCGTGGTTTCTTTTTAAAAAAGATAAATAAGTAAATTAGAAAAAATGCACCCGTATGCCCAGGGCTTCAAACCAGGTTCTGAAGTATCACAATTTTGATGATGTAAGGTTTGTTTTGGAAAACTGTGTAGCTTTCTTTACAAAAAACGTTGTTCTTCCCCTTTTTTAGTCGTTTATCCTCTTTCACTACCTTTCCCATTCCTCATCTGTTTCTCCTCGTCACCTTCACTACCAGTCACTGTTCTCTGAGGCTGCGCCGAGCACACAGGAGGACCACACCTTAATCATATGTCATGACAACCAACTGCGCTGCATCAAAGAGGCTGACCTGCCACTCACACTGGAATTACAGTTTCCTGTGTCCCCTCGACCACAGGTGTCCTTGGCCTGGAAATGATTAAAAGACCATCAGAATTAATTATTAAAACTAATGTGACTGAATGAGGACTTAAGGATTTTGTGGTTTGGCATTATCTATATATCTATATATATCTATTTCTATCTATCTATCTATCTTTCTCTCCATATCTATATCTATCTATCTATCTATATCTATATCTATCTATCTATCTATCTATCTAAATATATATATATATATATATATATATATATATTCATCATTCATTGCCAGACGCCATGTATTCCAAACGGGGTGGCCAAGGGCTTAGAGTTAATTATTTTACAGGGAGGGGCACTAATCCTCCACCAACCCCACTTGACACGTAGGGAGAACGTTATGCCAACAGCATCTGATGTTCCCAGGCGGTCACCCATCCAAGTACTAACCAGATCCAATGTTGCTTAACTTCTCTGATCGGCCGGGAAGCGGTGTACTCAACGTGGTATATAGATATATATAAACCTCACCCACCAATTTTTTCGAACCAGCGCTTGCAACTGCTTGAGTACAGCAGCTTACCAAGTGAGCTATTTAGGAGCCCAAAAAGGAAGCACCAGCGGGAAGTGGGTTGAACTCCAGACACCTTCATCTGTGTTCCAGGTGGCTCCACCCTACTTCACCTTGGCTCCAAAAGGATTCGAACCAGCGCTTGCAACTGCGTGAGTACAGCAGCTTACCAAGCGTGTGTGTCTTTCAGTCACCCCCAAACCAAGGGCCAGAGACCCCTAGACCCATATATATTCTGAATCAGAGTTACCCAAGGATGGTTTTAGTGGGGCCAAAATTCAGATCTTGGTTATTTGTGGTCACCGATAGAGTGTTCAGCTTTTTGGTCTGGGCAACGCCGGGTACTCTTACAGCCCAATTTCTGATATGGAGACTCGCATGACCTCCAGTTTGGACATAGGCTATGTGAGGTTGACCTCCGAGTTCATTTGAGGTAACTGGTCAGAGGTCATATGAGGTCACCGGTAATACACGCTCGAACGACTGGAACCAGCACCCCAATTTTTGACATCGAGACTCACATGACCTCCAGTTCGGACAAGGGTCGTTCGAGGTCACCGGTCGGAGGACATTTAAAGTCACTTGTTATAGTAAACAAGTGCTCACAAATACTGTGCGTTAGTCTGTGAAAGCTGAAATAGAAAGTTCCTGGACCTCTTATAATCCCACTTCAAAAGCATAAGCGATACATGGTCTTTCCGAAGTAGAAAGAAAGATTGAACTAGAACATACAGCTCTTCCCAATAGGGTGG
>NC_136967.1:44018812-44111471 GCF_032717465.1 Coenobita brevimanus
ACATTCACTATTGTCACGGTACCACATGTTATTGTAGGGCAACTGGAACAGGTTGATAGCAAAGGTGGTGGGTGGTCCTACTCGGTGTTGACAGGGTTACTTTATCACTCCCTAAGTTACCCACAACATTCCATTATCATATAAATCCGATGTCTGACCCCATTGTTTCATATCGTTTTAAAATGTGTTCTTAATACACCGGTAGTCAGTTAGTCTTCCTTATTAAATATTTGCATAACCAAAACCGTGTGTGCATGCCAACATCCTTCCCTCTCTGAGGCAAATGACATTTCAGCTGACGATAGTTAATGGGAAAAACCATGGCCACACAGAAATAAAGGAAAGTAGTAACAGACATGGGACACAAGTTGAAGAGCAAATAATCATAAGGTTAACCCGACCACTATGTCTATTACGTTGCTATAAGTAACACTGACCCGTGTGAACTGTAACTCGTCAAACCTTTTTTGAAAACGTTGTGGCTGAAAACGAATAAACTGAATTATCTGTTGTATGGCACGATAATGTTGACAAGCGTAAGCTGCAATCGAGACAAGTTTCTTTGGTTACAGTGCAGATCACCCATTCGGGCAATAGTTATTGGTTACCTTTTTCGAAATACGTCGTGTTATAATCGTGTGAATCGCAAGGTGCACCCTATTGCGGTTATAACTTTATAAGACAAGGTTATATTCCTGAGGTGGTGGCGGGTCTCTTGCTGGATTGAGTGGCGATAAATGGCTGAGGCAAGGGGTGAAGGGGTTGGTTGTATGCAGCGCCGGATTAACCATGCTATGGCTTGCTAGCCAGTGCAGACTGTTGGCCTGCAACATATAGATTTCTTTTTTCCGTAATTTCCAGTGAACTGTTGGCATGGCCTAAATGGCCTTTTTTGATGGCCTGATGGGTGATGGCACTTATATAGGACTACATAATAGATAGATAGATAAATAGATAGATAGAGAGACAGATAGAAGCAGGAAGTCAAATGATGAGAAGGTGTTGTGTCTGCGAGAATCGAGCAGCGCTAAACATGCTTACACGGAGGAAAGCTGACGACAGCGGCCAGTAAGGAGATGATGCAGTTAGCTGTCAGCAGTCCTCTCGTGAGAAAGATCTGGTTGCCATGAGGAACATACGTGACACACCCCTACTACACCAGATTTTAGGAAAGAGAGTTTAAAAGGAGACAAGCAACCCTAGAGAGAGGTCGAGACGGAGATTAGCCTTAGAACAGAAGGAGAGAGAGATAGCGAGACAGGGAGGTAGCTACCCGGGACTTATACTCTTATACCTGTTTAATATTTCCAAGACAAATAAAAATAGTCCCATACTATTCTTTACCTCTCCTGTCACTACATGACATCTGGTGGGGAAACTACTACAAGATATAAAAGCCGCTCGACCACAAGTCTAAAATATACTTCTCTACAAGTAACTACAAAGTCTTTATGACATTTGGTAGCAGCGAACGTATACGAACCTCGTCTACGAATCAACATTAAATTCCTACAAAATATCAAGATTGAAAACAACCAACAATATCAGCTCCTGACAGTATTCTCTCCGTCCTGCCCCCTCCGTCTCCCAGATCATTACGCTGATGCAGAGGTCAAGAGATCACTCGACGCCTTGCACGTAGCTTAACGACAAACCAGCAAATCTGCGGACATCGTCTCCGAATTAAAAGCAAATTTCTACAAAAGCAACCGAGACTACAAGATTAGCTTCAGTTCTACAAAGTCTACAGCCATCTACAATCAACTACAGCCATCTACAATCAACTACAATTAACAACTCTACGTCGTCTGTATAATCTTCTACACGCACCTACAAGTAGCGGCAGTCTTCATCCCACAACGAATAAATCACTAGAGAAAAGGACCGAGAAAACTTCCACCTAGAATAAAGGGAACAAACAAACGAAGAGTGAGACACGACTCACAACTCATCTTACTCACTCGTCTTCACTCAAGTTACTCATCGCTACTCATTCACTCACCACAGCTACCAGTGTGGGAAGCCGACGTCACCATGTGCTGAGATGACATCACAACGCGAGTCTGCCATGCCAAGCAACGTGTGACTGACACCAGGCACTTCTCACCCACTACTCATTACTCATTATTCACATAGCTCCTACTCATATTCACTTATTTTCACAGTTAAGTTGGAAATTCGACGTTCTATGCTGAGGTTTGCCTGGGACAGCCGTTAACCACTACAAATACCAGGCCATGGAGTTTCCTGAGTAATATCGTCCATCAACACACCACTAGAATTATCAAGAGATCTTCAATCAAACCTGTATTTTCTTCCGAGATAGACTTTTGTATCGACACACCTCTACGATCTGTATCAAGTGGGTAACATTATACTTACTCATTTCTTCTCAGTGCTAAAATTAGCTATATTCCACCTATTTACTCATCTAGTTTGCTAGGACATAAATAAACAAGAGGCGTATTTCATAACATCATATCTTAATGACAGGAATATTTTCGCCACCACCCACGTTAATACCAGATGACACACAAATTGCCACAACATCAGACTCACAATTAAGAGACAGCCCACCCATTGTACAACCCACACCACACGTTATAGATAAGGAAACAAATACGGGAGTTTCGGTTGATGAGTGGGAAACCCCTTCAGACGTAGAGAGTATCGACTTTGCAGCTGCCTTGAATACGTATGCCAATATACTTAACAGGGTTCACCGGTCCGGTCATACATATTCTACCATTCCCTCACATAACGATAAACTCGTACAAGTTGAATTAACAGAGCAATCATTAAATATGAATCAAGAACCAAATACTGCTGATCTAAAAACCACACCTCACGTTTTTGTGTATCACGAGGATAAGACTGCCCCAAAATTCTCTGGCACAGACAAGGATCGCATTGATGTCATTTCATTAATCAGTCAGTGCGAACAAATGTTCATCAAGCGCCACATACTAGATGAACAAGAGAAAATTGCTATTTTTTCATCTTGCATAAGCCAGGAAAGATGTCCAGCAAGCAATTTATTGCGCTCCGATAAGCTACATCGTGCTAGGACATATGATGAATTTAAAACTGAATTTCTGAAGAAATTTTCTGGAGGTATGAACTTCTTGCCAGGTATAATTCCAGAATTACATAAAATTGTAGATCTTGTAAGGGAGCACACTACAAACCATGTGCTCAGTGAAATAACTGCTGATGTCTCCACAATCAAGAGAACCCTATTAGCTACTCTGGAGAATTCTAAGTGGATAACAGATGATGGAAAGATGTCCCCAGACCTCGTCGTGGACATCATTGGTTATGTAGCTGCCTTGTGTAAATTACCTGATAGAACCCTTAAGATCGCCAAAACAATCGCGTACACCCCGGGAATGTGCTTACTAGACTTAATGAACGAGGTAGAGATGCAGTGCAGTAAAGCAGGTGTGGTCGACACACATGCACATTCTGGTAGAATCAGGGTACCTGAGACAGTATCAGCTGTGAAAACATCAACACCGACCCCAAACAGAGAACAAAATCGATCGCGACCAGAAATGAGGCAGCCCAAACAAACAAAGACGCCTAGACCTCGTTCCCACACGCCTTCTTACAGGCAGTTTCATAAGTTTTCGCGCAGCCCGAGCAGGTCTCGCGCCATAAACAACACTTTTTATGGGAAATCACCTCGTAGGTCACAGTCAAGGGATAGGTCCATTCTGTGTCATTACTGTGCAAAACCAGGACACACAAGGTATGAATGCTTTATCAAGGCAAAAGAGGATAATCAAAAGACACAAGGATTTGGTCCTTACTGTAGGCATCATAGATACCAAGGGCACTGGACTAGTGATTGCAAAACAGTAGAAAAAATTGTGTCTATGTTCAAATCTGGGGAAGACCAAGTCATGACAAAAAACGAACAAACGTAAAGAAGAACAAGGTTAAACTTCACATAGGAGGCATGTTGGGAAATGAGTGTATCTTGATACCAGCTGTATGTGAGGATCAAAACGTTTCCTTATTTTTAGATACAGGCTCTCCAGTGAACTTAATAACACATGAAGAACTAAATAGAATTCTTAAAAATAAAAAGAAAGTAACTTTTCTGGATGAAGCTGATTTAGAATTATACACAGTAGATGGTCAAGAGATTACAGTAAAAGGTATGATAAGATTAAATCTCAGTTTCACAGAAACTACAAGACCATTCTCTGCATTGTTCTATATCGTTGAAAACTTAGCAATTAAAGCTCTTTTATTTTTTTTTTTTTCCCCGGCCTATCAACCATCGGGGCCGAAGCCCCTGGTTATTAAGGCCATGCATATATATATATGTATATACATTTAAATATATATACATATATATACAAACATATATATATATACATACACACACACACACACACACACACACACACTTCCATGCATACATACAGACACATTTTCATGCAAACGTACATATATATATAATATTTTTAATCTTATTTATTTACTTTTTTGTATTTTTATTTTTTTTAATTTTTTCTTGGTTTTATATGTTTTATACCTTATAATATAAAGACAAACTAATCTAAAGACCCTAAAACTAATCACCTAACAGACAAATCGCTAACCTATACTAAATCCTACAGAGACAAATAGCTAGACCTACACTAATGGTAAAAATACCTCGACTAACAGAACACCATCGGCTGCAGATATGTAATGACTTTCTACATGACATACCTGCACTCATCACCTGGTGACTGTCAGTCGAGGCACAACCTAATATAGGGGACATCAATATATGAAAGGGAACCAGACGAGTCAGGAACATTTCCATATACGTCAGCTGTCGTCCCTAATTAGAACAACTTAAGCAAGATAATATAATGTATTTACATACAGTAATTTGTACAAAAAGTGAAGAACCTCGCCCAGCAGACCACCATCGACTACAAGTGCCCAATACCTTCCTATATTGCACACTTGCACTCATCAGCTGGTGACTGTCAGGCGAGGAACTTGGCTTAATGTAGGGGACATCTATATTAGAAATAGATCGGTGGGAGGAGGAACTATTTAAAATATGTCAACTGTCAACCCTAATTAATATTACAATATATACATATTTACTGTTCATAAAAACCATAACCACGCAGTAAAAAAGTCACATCACTCTGATCAGTCCGGTCTCTCTCAAGAAAGCCATCAATTTATCAGTCATAACAATGTCCCCATCACCCAGGATGGTGGAAAGGGTGAAGGGGACGTCTACTGCGCCGCAGTAATTTATAAGTGAAGCACGTTCACGAATAAATCGCCGACAGCGCAGGATGATATGACTAATAGATAACACCGCATTACAGATGTCACAGTGCGGTGGGAAGCGTCTTTCCATATATGGTTTTATGTGGGTTACAATGGTGGCATTCAGCCGTAGCCGTGCCAACACTTTTTCTTCTAGGCGACTGGGACGGTTGGCAGTGTCCCAGTCGCCCAGGTACGGCTTACAAGTTGGAATATTTAGTCTGGTCCACTGACCTTGCCACAGAAGATTTATTGATTTCTTTCCGAGAGATAGACTCGACCGTAGATCACGAGGAACGTCCCAAGTCTCCTCGAGCTCTACAGCCGACTTTGCAAGTAAGTCAGCCTGCTCATTGCCGTAGATACGACAATGACCAGGCACCCAGATCAGCGTGAATGACTTGTTGCATGAATGCAACTTATTAACGATGCGGCCCTGGATCTCGTGAGAGTCCGTAGTGCAAGATGCAATTGCCTGAAGGGCTGATTTTGAATCTGAAAATATGACAAATGAGTCGTGTCTAGAATTGAGAGCATAGTCTATGGCTTTGTCAATAGCAAAAAGTTCTGAAGTAAACACAGATGTATGAGTCGGCAACCGATACCTGAGGGCACATTCAGTCGACCACACACTTGCACCCACACATTCACTCGACTTGGAGCCGTCAGTGTACAATTGATGGGACCCCAAGTGACGAACAATGATGTTACGAAACAAGTGGTGGACCTCCGCCTCCGGCGCCTTGGCCTTTGGTGCTGGGAGCCATGTAACATCGACTGTAAAGCCGGGTGGCTCCCAAGGCGCTATATTTTTAAGCACCAACTTGTCACAGTCACTGGGGTCCACATCAAGCTCCTGAGTCAGTAAGTGGAGGCGAGTGGCAAGTGGCCGACGCACCCCCCGCAGAAGGTGGTGGTATTGACGCAGGAGGGTACAGGCCACATTGCCGATATTACTTTTTCTTAATGTCCTTATGCCGTAGGACAAGGCCAGGTGGTCACGGCGAATACGGAGGGGAGGCACATTCGCCTCCACTTCCATACGAGCTACACGGGTACACCGGACAGCTCCAAGACACATTCGCAAACATTTATTCTGTAACACATCCAATCCTTTCAGAGTGGCATCGGATGCCGAGCCATACACCTGTGCGCCATAGTCTAGCTTCGATCGAATAAGGGACTTATACACCATTAATAAAGATTTTCTGTCGGCACCCCAGGTAGTACCCGCTAGGTACTTGAGGACATTTAACGGTTTATCACAACGAGCAAGCAAAGTATTAACGTGAAGTTTAAAATTCATTCTACGATCAAAATGTATTCCTAAAAATTTTACAGAATTTTGAAAAGGTACCGCCTGATTATCCAAAGTTAAGCACAAATTAGGTACGTTACGATTAGTGAAAACTATAGCGGCACACTTACGGACGGAAAACTTAAATCCCAATGCAAGGCCCATTGGTGGACGGAGTCAAGGGCTGCTTGAATCCGCCCAGCCGAAAATTGTGCATTACGGGAAGAGTGCCATATTGCACAATCGTCAGCATAGAGTGAGTATTTAAGATTCCTTGGGATGGGAGCTGATGACAGAATATCATTGATCATAATACTAAATAAGGTAGGACTAAGCACACTTCCCTGCGGCACCCCGTTTTCCTGGATAAATATATCCGATGTTACGTTACGGGGCAATTTGACAGAGAAAGTTCTGTCCCTTAAGAAATTTGAAATAAAAACAGGCAAATTTCCTCTTAAACCATAAGCATAGAGCTTCATTAGTATACCGTGTCGCCATGTCATGTCATAGGCTTTATGGATGTCCAAGAACACCCCTATCATGAATTCTTTATTGGCAAATGCCTCTGCAATACAATGCTCCAAATTCATTAAATGATCTAGTGAACTTCAATATTTACGGAAGCCACATTGTTGATCATTTAACAAATTCTTCGACTCTAAAACAAAAAGAAGCCTATTGTTAACCATACGTTCCATGACCTTACATAGACAAGAAGTCAACACAATAGGACGAAATGAAGTGGGATTCATAAGACGACCAGCCTCTTTGGGTATCGGTATGACGTGCGCAAAGTGCCATGAGTTTGGGAACGTTCGAGACGCCCAAATCTCATTGTACAATGCTAACATCTTAATCAGGTTGTCCTGATTAAGATGCTGGATCATACCGTACGTGATGGTGTCTGGTCCAGGGCTGGTGTCTTTACAGGATTTAAGGGCAAGGAGCAGTTCATCTAGCGTAAACTCTTGGTTGTACGGGGAGTTTACGTCTTCTGTGGCAAAGTCTAATATCTGTAGCTCAGCCGTGCGTTTATGATGTTGGAAACGCGGGTCATAATTGGCTGAGCTACTTACATGAGAAAAACTCCTGGCGAGGATGTTAGCAACGTCCACGGGCTCGTCATAGATGTTATTATTTACTTGTAAGGTGGTAATGGGGAAATATGGGCCTTTATTATTCAATATTCTTATAGTGGACCAGACTTTACGTAATGGTGTTGTACGAGTCACCGTGGACGCAAAGGACCGCCAGGAGTCACGTTTGGCCCTTCTTATTATTCTCCTTGCCTCAGCCCGTGCCTGTTTGTATGCAATAAAATTTTTCTCAGTGGGCTGACTATCAAAAATCCTGTATCTCCTATTGCGTTTTCTTAATGCTTGTCGGCAATCCGGCGTCCACCAATGTGCTCTATGCTTCGCATGAACTGTAGAAGTCTTGGGAATAGCAGCCTCAGCTGCGTGTAATATGGAAGTAGTTATATTTTCGACCTTGACATCTATGGTCTCCCCAGATATATCTAAATTGGCGATCCTTGAGAAGGATCCCCAATCTGCTTTCTTATAGTTAAATTTTGGAGGTGGAGCGTCCGAAATGATGTCGCGTGTATAAGAAAGACAGATGGGTAAATGATCACTTCCCAAGGAGTCGTCGTAAGGGTCCCATGAGAGATCTGGATGTATACCAGGGAGGCCAAAGATAAGTCAATGGCCGAAAAGTTACCAGTACGATCATCTACACGAGTCGCTCTACCATCGTTCAGAAGACAGAGGCTGGACTGTAGTATTAGGTCGGCTACTTGCTCCCCACGACCATCGATCCTCAAGCTACCCCATTGATAGTGATGGGCGTTAAAATCGCCCAACACTAACTTATTCCCAGGGAGATGTTCAACTAGTGAATTTAAAGCATCACTATCAATGGGGCCATGTGGAGGACAGTACAGAGAGCAAATAGACAGATACGTGTTATTAAATTTTACTCTGCACGCGACAGCTTCCAGAGTAGAATTTAGAATCACTTCCGTTTGTGGGTGTGATTTATGTGTGTATATGGCAACTCCGTGACCTTCATATCTTCTATACGAGTGATAGTGTCTGAACTGTGGAGGATCAGGGTGATCCTCCAGGCGCGTCTCCTGTAAACAAACAACGTCTGGCCTGTGTATAGAAAGCAAGATTGCTATATTGTGTAACTTATTCCCAATACCTCTACAATTCCACTGTAATACAGTGAAAGCGACGGTTTAAGATTTTCGTTGGGGGCCAGTGTGCTTTGTCTTTTTTTGTCTCCGCCAGCAGGCGAGCGACTACCGGGGGACCTATCCCAGTGCTTGTTAATGGAAACCTCCATATTGTCATCAATAACTAGGTTCCCAGCCTCCCCCGAGGAAGAGCTAACCTTTCTCTCCCTCGCTGGAGTAGGAACCGGAAGAACATGAGGACGTGACTGTTTCGTGAGGGTGGTCATGTTACTTTTACTAGACTTGTCAGGCTTCGTTTTAGGCCGTACCGATGAAGAGGCAGCAGCAGCCTGAGAGTAAGTTGATGCCTTAGGGATGTCAGTGAGAGAGTTGGAACGGACAGGAGGTCGAGATGGAGATGTACTGTGAGTGGCAGGAGGGAGAAAGACAGGGTCAGTCTGGGTCTCTACAGAGCACATCACAGGACGGGACATTACCGCCGAAGCATAGGACCTATTCGGCGTGGGAGTTGCATGCAACTCCTTCACCTTTTCCTAGCTTCGTAATAGGAAATGCCCTCAGTTGCCTTCACTGTGCAGACTTCCTTCTCCTCCTTCCACTTGGGACAATCCCTAGAGGAAGTGGAGTGAGCGCCCTTGCAGTGAAAGCAACAGACCGTCTCAGATGTACAATGTTCCGCATCATGACCCTGGCTTGCACACTTGCCACACACTGGCTGGGAAGCCCGACAAGTCTTCGAACCATGCCCATACAACTGGCATTTCAAACAACGGAAAGGGTTAGGGATGTATGGTCGAACGTGAATGATTTCATAACCAACTTTGACTTGACTAGGAAGAGAAATTTTGGCAAATGTCAAGATAATAGTTGCTGTCTTCGTCCTTATGCCTTCCGAATAACGAGTTATGAATTTAGCTTCAATTACATCTTGCTGCGCCAATTCTTGTACGATTTCGTCCTCGCTCATCACCATGAGATCCCTGCAAGTGACAACACCCTTGCAAGAATTCATGGAGACTGGGATTTTGGCTTCGACATCGTAACAGTGGAATTTACGCAGTTTCAGCAAATCTCTCACTTGTGACGAGTTAACAGTTTTTACCAGGAGATCTCCGTTAGCAAGTTTTTTCACTTGTTCGACTTCTCCTGCACAGTGGTCAATCACCTTCTTGATAAGGAAGGGATTGAGACTGGACAGGGGAGTCGAACCTAGAGCATGGATAATGACGAACGTGGCATTGTCAACAGGAACGTCAAGTGGGGCACGAGTTTGGCGTCCGTCAGTCTGGGGGTGGTCAGTCCGGTCGTTACATTCGTCAGGACCACCTCCCCCCCTGAAGGGGGGGAGGCAGCAGGGGCGTCCGTCATAGGTATCACTTCCCCCTCACGGGGGAAGTGGGAAGAAGGAGAAAAACAAGCAAGGGACAAGGTACCTGGGAAAGACACACCTAGTCTGAGATTACCCTCTCAAACCACTCTCGGGAGGACGCGCCCGTGTATAACTCACACCCCAGAGCGATCAGTGGGGGGTACACTCCAGAGGTGAGTAAGCAAAGGCAATCTCAGGAAACAGATATAGACACTTACTATATCTCTAAAGGGCTGGGAGGAGAATTAGTACTAGCTAACCTAACTTTATTGAAAAACGCCCTAGTGGCGGAGAAAACAAAGCTAAAGCCGGTGAGGCAACCCTGCAGCTAGAGGAGAGCCAGAGAAACACGTCTGCACACTCCACGACCATGCATCAAAGTCCCCATTAAAGCTCATATGTTACTGGGCTTAAGATCCATGAGAACTGAGAACATAACTATACTCCCACAAATGAATGGAATAGACTTTGATAATGAATTCATAGAGGAAATACTTTCAGAGCCCTCACCGATTGGTAGAAGAGAGCCAAAAAGAATTGGTAATATTAAAGGCTTTAACAAACATACACAAACAGATGAGTGTATAGATCCACTTACACCAGCAACCCCATCCTCCAGAATTAGTGACCCAGATAACAGTACTGATTTATCAATTTTTCCAGCCCATCTCACTAATGATTTGGTTATACCACCTAATTCATACATGAAGGTTACCATAAAGAGCAAATTACGGAATAGTACTGTTCTTGTCTTAGAAGAATTATGTAAAGTAAAGGGATTGTCAGTAGAAAACGCATTATGTCATACGAACGACGAAGGGCTAACTCAGATATTCATTATTAATCACATGAATGGGGAAGTTCAGTTGAAGAAGGGAACTTGCATAGTTAATATTGAAAAATATTTCGCCCCTGTGAAGGAAATAAATATTGGTGGAGTAACAAGTGAGATAAAATCTACGGATAGAGAAAGAATAAAAGAGAATTTAATTCACTCAGGTGAATTTGACGAAGAAAATGATTTGTTAACCCTGCTGGAAAAACACAGGGACACCGTGGCATTGCCCGGAGAACAATTAGGGTGTACTAACTTGATTAATCACATGATTAATGTGCACCCAGAAACACCACCAGTTTTCGTACCAGCTTATCGCATACCACACTCCCAACGTACACTTGCAAATCAGTATGTCGATGAAATGTTAAAGCTTGGAATTATTGAGCCTTCAGTTTCTCCGTGGAACGCTCCCCTTTTCTTTGTGCCCAAGAGAAATGGAGAAATGCGTGCGGTAGTAGATTACCGTAAACTAAATAATCACACAATCCCAGACAGATTTCCCATGCCATTGCTAAGTGATGTTCTACAGAATATTGGTCCTGAGAATAATATATTCTCGACCATCGATCTCCTAAACGGATACTATCAGATTCCGGTATCTCAGGAGTCACGTAAATACACTGCCTTTTCAACAAACAGAGGCCATTATCAATATACAAGAATGCCAATGGGACTGAGGACAGCCCCCGGTACGTTCCAGCGTCTTATGAATTACGTATTGTCCGGAATTTTAGGACAAGGAATATTTGTTTATCTTGACGATATTATTATCGCAACGAAGAATATTAAGGATCATCTCAGGAAATTAGACTTACTCTTACAAAAGCTTAGTGATGCTGGATTAAAAATTAAACTTTCTAAATGCAAATTTTGCTTTAAGGAAATAAATTTCTTAGGCCACAAATTAAGTTCTGATGGTATTCACACCACTGATGACAAAATACAGGCAGTGAGAGATTTTCCTGAACCCACTACGACTGACGAAGTTAGACAATTTTTAGGTCTGGCTGGGTACTATAGGTCCTTCGTACCACAGTTCTCTCATATAGCCTTCCCTCTATTCCAACTACTCAAAAAAGATGCTGTATTCCAATGGGAAGAAGAACAAAAAAGGGCATTTAACAATCTAAAAATTAAACTAACGAATGCACCTTGTTTAGCATATCCAGATTACACGAAATCATTTCTTATTTGTACAGACGCATCAGTTAAAGGATTAGGGGCTGTACTGATGCAGGAAGATAAAAGAGGAAAGAATCAACCAATTGCATTTGCCAGCAGACAAACAAGAGGTGCGGAGAAAAATTATAGCACTACAGACTTAGAGGCACTTGCAGTGATTTTTGCATTACAAAAGTTTCGAGATTTGGTATATGGTTACGAAATCCACTTATTCACCGACCATAAACCACTGGTGGGTATGTTTAAAGAAAAACTCCTTTCTGGGAGGAGAGCAAGATGGAAATGTACAGTTGAAAACTACAGTGTACAAATACATTATATACAAGGTAAAATGAATATAGTAGCTGACGCATTATCTAGGAACCCGAACACAATTCAGGTTGCGGCGTTAGATCTCAAAGGAAATATCCCAAACCACGAGGATATCGCAAAGGCACAAAGACTTGACCCAGTATGGTCAAAAGTAATATACAAGTTAGAAAGTGGAGATGACATACAATTACCCAAACTGCATGTCCCACTTGAACAATTCACAATGGTCAATAATACATTATACAAAATTAACTCTAAACAACCAAAACGCCAAAGAAATACTAACCAGTTGGTAGTACCTAATGACATGATACCCCAAGTATTACGAATGATACACGACAGCCCACATGCAGGACACCCTGGAAAGGATAAGACATTCAACCAAGCCCAGCTATTATATTACTGGCCTTCATTACGAAGAGATATAAACAATCATATAGACAGATGCGAATCATGTGCGAAACACAAAGGATACCCAATCACACCTGCACCGATGGGTAATTACCCAGTACCACATCAACCATGGGACGTTGTCGCTGTTGATTTACTCAAGATGCCATTATCATACAATAAAAACCTATACTTATTCGTAGCAACGGATCATTTTTCCCGTTATGTCATTTTAGCTCCAAATAAAGATAAGACAGCAGAGACAGTAGCAAAGGCAATAACAGATAATGTAATATGTCGCTTTACTACCCCAAAGGTATTAATAAGTGATAATGGAGGAGAATTTAATTCTGAGATCTTACAAGAAATATGTAAACAATACAACATTAAAAAGGTTAACGTTTTGGCCTATCACCCAGCATCGAATGGGTTGGTAGAGAGACAAAATAAAAAGGTATTAGATGTGCTACGACACATTCTCAGTGAAAATTATGCAAGCTGGGATGATTGGATTCCCAGAGTAGAGGCCTCCATTAATGGGTCTATAAATAAATCCATTGGTGACACACCACATTTCATTATATATGGCACAGATAAAAAATTACCATATGAGCTCCTAGAAGGTGACAGCATGCCTATATACAATTACGATGATTACTCTAAACTCCGTTTACGTGAATTCCAGGACATTCACAAAAGACTGCAAAAACAATTAACGATGTCCAAGGAAGAAATGACGGAGGCATTTAACAAGAAGGCAAAAGATTCACCTATCAGCTTAGGAGACATTGTTTACGGAGTCATTCATACGAGAGACAATAAATTATCCCCTAAGTTTGAGGGCCCATACAGAGTAATTAACATAAAAGCAAACAAAGTTTTAATTAGGTCACTTTCAAGTGGCGAGGAAAAACAAGTTCATATTGACCATTTAAAACGAGTTTCAAGGGAATTATCACATAATTATTCAGCCTCGGATACAACCAAACAGGTGAACGTACCTCAAGAAACCAAGCAAGAACACAACAATGATTACAAAAAGAAATTAAGGTCATATACCAAACAATCGAACATAGGTGCAACTATTCCAATGAAATCTACAGTACATCATTTACGAGAATTAAATATCGATTTAAACTCCTTCTATAAATGAAATAACAGCCAACCATAACGCACATCATCACTATCATCAACCACAGCTTTATAGGAAATTAATAGACTTTTTTTTTTTCGGTAGGTTACGATGAAGGGACTTATGCTATGGATTCTCCTATACATAGTAAAAGTATATGCGCACCTAGACCCCAAGCATATAGTACGACAAGGATGTCTCATAGCTCCAACGGCCACGACTACAATCGTCAAGGACGTCATGAGTACTGAAATAAGTCTAGATTACTTGTATGACTTACCTACTTATGTAGAAAGACTTGCGACGCCGATGCGAACTCTGGACTTCAAGATAGGGAATTATGTTTCACAATCACATATCACCAAGGAAGTGGATGAAATGGTGAAGTTAGCGAAATGGAAACTAGAACAGGCGAAGTCAACTATGCTCGTCATGATCCAAGATCTCCCATCTTATGGAACGGAGGTGCTGAGCGACAGGAACAACATCACACGTACTCGCCAAAAGCGCGGTTTGTTCGATCTGGGCCGCGCAATTCTTGGGAACATCTTTGTCCTGCGTACATTTTCACGTTTCAGCCTACTGATACGGTCCCTTGTGAAATGGCTATCATCAGCAATAACAATATTCATCATCATTGCAACTTCACTTTTGCTCCAGATAAACTTGTACACCATCAACGCATTGGACACTCGCAGTTTTTTTATTTCCCTCATAACACATCAGTTTACATAGTCTGTCCAGATATACCACCATCTCATACATCAGCCTCAGGATTATACATAGCACCAGACTACTGTGCGGTATTTACGCCATCCACGTCTACTTTTTCCACCATCAATCACTACGCCATTATCAACCATACACACAAACATTTCCACCCACTGCCTGATATGAACTTAAACATGAGCACAAGTATTAAGCTGACTTCGCCTAAGTTTGAAACTATGCAGCTGATCAATGAAACAATGAAGCCCTGGGAAGATTTGAGTTTGAGTATGTTCAACCCATATTATGTGTATAGCCAAGCACCTTCTGTCTTTATAATCATCTGCATTGTAGTTGCAGTATTGCTGTTGGCCATGCACAGAATGCATGCAAGAATTGCTAATTTGGAGTCATTGTTTAGTGGGGGGAGAGTTAACATCACAGTTAACCACCCTGAATGAAGTGTATATATTTTGTATATAGTATTAATTATATAAAAAATAATAATAATAATAATAATAATAACACAAAGAAGAATGACCCATATATGACAGACCAGTACCATTATCTTTGAATGAAATATTAATAACTCTTACAATAATCTTAATTTTAAACTATTTTTATTCTTGCATGTATGCATTTCACTATAATATCCCAAGTACATACTGTATTACAGTTAAATAATTTACTTTAATGCATTTATTCCAATATGTATTCAACTTATTTAAAATGTAATATTACTAAATAATCACTATTTACTATGAATAATATATGTATACAATATTCATACAATTATGTTACTTTACAATATTATGTATTTCACTTAATTAGCTTATAAGTTCATTATAATGTGTATGTAGTATGTATTAATATATTATAACTATTAAATGTTGATGGTACGCCATTTTCGCGCGGCCGAGCAAATATAGGACTACATAATAGATAGATAGATAAATAGATAGATAGAGAGACAGATAGAAGCAGGAAGTCAAATGATGAGAAGGTGTTGTGTCTGCGAGAATCGAGCAGCGCTAAACATGCTTACACGGAGGAAAGCTGACGACAGCGGCCAGTAAGGAGATGATGCAGTTAGCTGTCAGCAGTCCTCTCGTGAGAAAGATCTGGTTGCCATGAGGAACATACGTGACACACCCCTACTACACCAGATTTTAGGAAAGAGAGTTTAAAAGGAGACAAGCGACCCTAGAGAGAGGTCGAGACGGAGATTAGCCTTAGAACAGAAGGAGAGAGAGATAGCGAGACAGGGAGGTAGCTACCCGGGACTTATACTCTTATACCTGTTTAATATTTCCAAGACAAATAAAAATAGTCCCATACTATTCTTTACCTCTCCTGTCACTACATGACATCTGGTGGGGAAACTACTACAAGATATAAAAGCCACTCGACCACAAGTCTAAAATATACTTCTCTACAAGTAACTACAAAGTCTTTATGACACTTATTTGGACGCCCAAAGCGTATATTTATTCCGCTCTGGAAGTCTGGATGGCCTGTGACAGGCCGTGGCCTGGTAGGCAGTTGCCCAATTTGCCTATACCTGGTAATCTGACCCTGGTTGTATGGTGTGCGCTGGGTCAGCACACCACGCGGCTCACTCTACTGTTGGTTGTCCTGTGTATGAAATTGACCTTGATACTTATAATACTGTCAGCAGCAGTGAATGGCATCTAAATATTGACTGACCTTTGGTAATGCCAGCAACCACGTCATGGTCTCGGCTTTACCAGCTAAGGCAGTTTAACCACCAGACAAGCTGTCATCCAGTTCCTGTTGCCCAACATTATCCGATATCATGTATTAACCCCTTAACCGCGAGGCGTCACTTTCGTGACGCTTGGGAGCAAGGGATCATACCGCGGGGCGTCGCTTTTGTGATTCTGTGTTATTTTGAATTCACCCGGGCTTCCAAGTGGGGGCTTGTATCATCTATCAGTACTGCCAATGTCCAACACTAGTCAGCACTCCTAATCTCATCTGTACTCCCATCCATTGTTGACAATTTAGCCATTTCTCCCCGTTCTTGACTCCCCTCCTTACCCCCCCTCCATTACCCTATCCTCTCGCCTGCCCGGCCGTGCTACAGCTAAGTAAATCTTCCCTGGAATTTTTCACTGATTTCATCCATTGAAATAAGCCCTATGTCCTACTCTTATACCAAATAATATATACAAGAAAGAAATAAGGTAAGTGAGAGTGCCATACACCTGGAATTAGCTAATTATCACCTGACAACACCTCACGTGCACTCGTTCGCTAATTTTCGCTGTTTTTTTCCCCTTGAAATATGCTGTATAATTTATTTTCGTAATAAATATACATGTAAGGAGGGAAGGGAGAAGCCTAAGTGACATTTACATTCACCTGGAACTACCTAATTTATTATGTATTGTCTAGAGTTCCTGCCAATCATTTGTGCTATACATAGCTGTTTCAAGAGCTAACATTGGTAGCACTGAACATCCCCTAAGTAGGCTTCTACCACGGCCCTCCCTTATCAGTTTACTCTCATCTTCCGAAGTAGAGGTACGTCTGTTTCTTCTTGCTGACTTCAGGGACTTTTTCACCCCCATGCAAAGGGCCCTGTGACCTTTACCCCCTACTAAACCTTGTGTGGAAAGAGGTAAAGGGCTGACACATGATAAAAGAGTGACTACAATCTTTCTATTGAGTAAAACAGTGCAAGTGGAATTGTAAATAATGTGTAAACAGCAAGTGAAAGTAATGAATGTAAATATACGTGAACAATGGAAAATAGTTTTATAAGTTACTTCAAGTGACAGTGCATAACAGTGTAAATAAAATGGAAATGTAAATGACGTAAATAAAATAGAGAACGTATAGAAATGTAAATGAGTAGTATTATAAGAATACGAGTATATACCCTAGGAGTAATGAAAGTGAAAGTTTCACTCTAGCATGTCTGAATACTATGAGTTATGAGAGTGAAGATGAAAGTGACATTCACTCTCAATGCTAGTATACAGGACGAGAAAGTGAATGCTACGTATTTTACTGAAAGAAATTGAATCCCTACAGTGACAATAAACTAATACTACTGAAGGAAACTTATGGATAAAGACTGTAGATATTTGTAAGTGTTATATAGTAATAGAAATATAAAGTGTGAGGGATTTTATGAATAATAAATGACAGAGTACCAAGAGCGAACTAGTGCCAGTGCGACGGTCAGACGCGCTCGTAATTTTCATTGCTTTCACAGTGGGTTTTTTTTTTGGAGTATGGATCCCAAACTACTTGAAAATCATAGAGTAGTGTTTTTAGTGTTAATATCTGGCTGTGGTAATCATATTACGGGTTGTCGGGAGGTTTAAAGTGGAGACTTCGTTACCCAACTTCAGAGGTCTCCACAAGTCCTACGGTAACTGACGAAGGCTCAACAAACATTCCGGGAGAAAGCTGAAAGTATGTGCCATAAGCATATATATTTTTAATATTCTAGGACTAATAACTGATTTTTGGCAAATATTTTTTGAGAGTCTGTCGGAGCGCGAATAACCCCGCGGCACACGCAAATCATCGGTAAACATGCCCAAGGTGTAGGGGTTAATACATCAATAACCATGATATTACTGATCATGTGTTTTACTTATCAGCAACACTTTGCTAGTATCACACATGGGGTATTAGTAGTAACTAATGGTAATGACCTATGATAGAGTTTGTAAAGTAACAGTGATTACGTCGAGTAAAGGTACGAGAACACCACCGACAACTACAAACATCTGCTTATAGCTTCCGGCTGTTTAATGTTACACACTGACTGGATATAACTGTCAAAATGATAAATTGTATGATTACAGACCTCACTATCATACGAATATACTGCTATTTTATATTACCCTGCGTTCAGATGGTGGTGTATAAATAAGTATACTATGGAGTAAAACACTGTGTAATGTCTTTTTATTCATTATCATAACAAAACCATTACTTCCCAAGACAAATGGATGACGGAAGAGTGATTGAGACAATGCAACAAGGCCTTACTCTTTTGCCTTTGAATGTGGGGAGGGTGGAGGGTAGACGAATGAATGGGAACGAAGGAGGGGAAGGGAGGGGTTGAAATTGGGGGTGCGGCGGTGCCACATATACCAACCTGCTCGTTGAGCTGGTCGCCCGACTTTTGCTGGAGACTGTACAACTTAGAAGGTCATTGATGACTAAAAGGAAGAGAGTTGGTGATAGGACAGAGCCCTGAGGAACACCACTGTTGAGAGATCCAGGAGAAGAACAATGGCTGTCTACAACAGCGACTATAGAATGACCGGAAAGGAAGCTATAGATGAAGGCACAGATAGAAGGATAGAAACCACAAGAGGGCAGTTTGGAAATTAAAGATTTGAAAGCCTTTGAGATGTCAAGTGAGATGGCAAAGCTTTCGCCAAAGTCCCGAATGGAGGATGATTAGGAGTCTGAGAGATAGGTGAGAAGATCGCCAGTGGATCGTCCGTGACGGAACCCATACTGATGATCAGAAAGATGGTTGTGATGGGAAAGATGCTTTAAGAATATTGTCTTAAGATTTAACTCGAAAACTTTTAAGCAACAGGATGTTAAAGCAATTGGACGATAGTTAGAGGGTTAGGAATGGTCACTCTTTTTGGGGACTGGCTAAATGAGAGCAAACTTCCACCAAGAAGGAAAGGTTCATGTTGACAGACAAAGGCGAAAGAGTTTACCTAGGCAGGGTGTAAGCACAGAAGCACAGTTCTTGGAGACAACAGGAGGGACTCCATCAGGCCCATATGCCTTGTTAGAATTGAGGCCAGTGATAGCAGAAAATACATCAGCTGAAGAAATTTTAATGTCAGCCATGAGGAAGTCAGAGGGGGCAAGTGATGGAGGAACAGGACCGGAATCGTCTAAGGTGGAATTGGAGGAGAAAGTATGAGCGAAAAGATCTGCTTTATCAGTAGAGAAAATAGCTACAGAGTCATCAGAATGGAAAAGAGGAGGGAAGGATGATAAGGTACAGTTGTTAGAAAGGTTTTTGGCAAGGTGGCAGAAGGAGCGGGAAGAACTCGAGCTGGAGAGTTGAGAGCATTTAGTACGGATGTCATTATTTTTAGCAGAGCAAAGAACAGACTTAGCACGATTCCGGGCAGAAACATAAGCAAGATGTAATTCAATGGTGGGTTGGTCCTTGTACCTTTATATAGGCCCTCTCCTTGTTGCGGACAGCATTAGAACAAACGTGATTAAACCAAGGCTTTCTTGCACTGTTATTAGAATACTGTTCCTATGAAGCCGATTAATATGTCGGCCTTCTTAATAGCCTCTGAACACAGTTTAAATGGTTTCATAACATTCGTTAGGTATAAATCTTAAGTCATTTGCGTGGCTTACATTATAAAGTTAAATACTATATATATATATATATATATATATATATATATATATATATATATATATATATATATATATATATATATATATATATATATATATATATATAAGAACTGAGTATATCGAGAGCAAGAAGCACGTAAAGAGACTCGTGAAGAGGAAAAAGGAGGAGGTAAATGATGATCTGGGAAGAAAAATGAATGCAGACTACTCAGAAAATAGGAAGTTATTCTGGAAAGAGGTGCAGAAATGTAGAAGTGAAAGTGGAAAGAAATATGATAGAGTGAAGGATCCTGGTGGTAGGTTACTAACCCATGGAGATGAAGTAAGGACCAGATGGAAAGTATATTTTGAAAGCCTGATGAATGGGAATAGAGAGAACAGACCGGCTGTGAACATGATTGGTTTTGGGGGGGTGCAGAGAAGGAATGCAGTGCCAGGAGACGTGACTCTCGCACAGGTGAAGAGCGATGTGAAACGGCTGAAAAATGGGAAAATAGCTGGGGTTGATGAGGTGTATTCAGAGATGCCTAAGTGTAGTAGAGAGAGTGGAATGAAGTGCTTGTTGGAGAGATGTAAGAAGGCATGGATGAGTGAAACTGTGCCTGAAGAGTGGAAAAAGGCTGTGACTGTGTCCCTGTACAAAAATAAATGTGAGCGAAGTGAGTGTAAGAAGTATTGTGGCATAAGTTTATTGTGTGTGGTAGGGAAGGTACATGGAACAATTATTATAGAGAAAGTAAGAGAGATATCAGAAGTCCTAGTGAGTGATGAACAGGGTGGCTTTAGGAGTGGCAGAGGATGTGTGGATCAAGTATTTGCAGTGACAGAGATAGCAGAGAAGGCTTGTGAGAAGGACCATAAGGTGTTTATGGCATTGATGGATCTGGAAAAAGGATACAACAAAGTAGACAGAGAGGGATTGTGGAAAGTTTTGCGCATGTAAGGTGTAGATGGTAAGCTGCTAGGTGCTGTTAAGAGTGTTTATGATGGTAACGAAGTATGTGTAAGGGTTAATGGGCATCAAAGTGAATGGTTCACAATCGGTGTGGGCATGCGACAAGGTTGTGTGATGTCCCCATGGTTGTTATATATATATATATATATATATATATATATATATATATATATATATATATATATATATATATATATATATGGATGGGGTGTCGAGAGAAGTGAAAACACGAGTAATGGAGAGAGGGATGGCGTTGGTAATGAATGGTGATGGGTGGATTATCTCAAATTTGTTGTATGCTGATGATGCAGTACTGCTTGCAAGAACCAGATAGGAACTTAGTTGGCTAGTGCTGAGTTTTGTTGATGTCTGTGAGCATCGTGCCTTGAAAGTAAATGTAGAGAAGAGTAAAGTGATGGTTACTGAGAGAGAAGGTGACTCCCAAGTGTGATGTCACAGTGAATGGAGGTAGACTGGAATTGGTGAGAGAGGTCAAATACTTGGGTACAGTGATAGAAAAGAGAGGAAAATGTGCAAAAGAAGTTGAAAGTAGAGTGACACAAGGAAGAAAAGTAGCTGATGCAATGAAGGCCTTGATAAGAAACAGAGGCTTGAGTGTTGCAGCTGCACGAGGCTAACATGAGGGAGTGTTAGTGCCAACTCTAATTTATGGATGTGAGGCTATGGTGTGGCATGAAAATGAAAAGTCAAGAGAAAAAACAGTGGAGATGGGACTGTTGAGGAATATATGTGGAGTACAAAGGGTGGATAGGATACGAAAAAGTGTGATTCGTGAAAGGTGTGGAGTGAGGAAGTCGGTGGACACCAGAATCGAAGTGAGTGTCCTGAGATGGTATGGTCATGTGGAAAGAATGGATAACAATAGAGTGGTGAAAAAAGTTTACCTGAGCGAATTTGAAGGAGGGAGGGGGCGAGGTAGGCCAAGGAGAAGTTGGAGAGATATGGTGGATGAGTGTCTGAGGAAGAGAGGTTTGGAAGTAGGTGAGGCTAGGGAACTGACAAGAGATCGAGCTGGTTGGATGAATGTTGTGAGGAGAAATGCATGATCAGGGATTTTGGCACCCCTTGTGAGCATGGCAGCGTCCGGATTGACTCAACCGGATACGTTTGTGTGAAGCTGCAGAATGTGGTGAATGTTTTTTTGGTGTATCCGGTAGAGCCAGGATTCCGGGAGCTTGAATGATGAGTGAATGGAAGTGTGGCCTATTTGGATTGGGCAAGTTTGTGCTGTCTGGACATTGCTACTCCTCACCCTGCCCTTGGGTGGGAAAGGAGGCCCGGATGAAAATGATGAAATGATGATGAATTATATATATATATATATATATATACACACAACCACTAAAACCAAGTACTCTTAGTTTCCCAAGGGATCAATAGTGGTAAGTCCATTAAATAATTGTTGAAAAAATCGAGATACTGGTAACTAATGGCAATGGATTTGATTTCACTGTAAACGTTCAATGCATCACTGTAGGAATCGAAGAGTTCTGTAAGGCAAGGGTAGTTATTTTGAAAACCATGTTATGAATAATTAATGTGATCATCACTTTCTAATGTACCAACAAACTTGTCCCTGATAATAGTTACCAAGAACTTGCAAATTGTGCGTGTTAAGCTCATTGGATGATATTATTTTTTTGTGATTTGCCTTTTTTTTTTTTTTTTTTTAATATTAAGGTAAAGTTTATTGGCTTCCACTCATAATGGCACTTTAAAAGTCTTCAATTGTATGTTTAAAAGTTTAGCTGAAAGCTATGATATTTCGTTTTATATCCCTTTAAACTGCATGCATATATATTTTTTCTCAACCCAGTCTTTTATTCACTTTATGTTTGCCGATGGCAAATTGTACATTTCTCTCATTTACCAAAATATTACTATGTGACTCTCGTAGAAAGGTACTGAAGAATCAGGAGGCATTATACTTGCGTTTTGTACATTCATAGAGATACTAAGAAATTGGTCAGAAAATCGTCCATCTTCAATTCATCACCAGTAAATTCACCTTTTTCTCCAGATGGTGGGACTGTTGTTGATGTTAATACCTTCTTGATTCTCATGCTTTCTTTAATTGCCTTACTGATACAGTAAAACATCGATATACAGAATCCTCCTATAACGAATTTCTGTTTTAATGACCACCTTGAACTGGCCAAACGGTATATTCATTTAACGAATTTTCGTTCAGTAAAAGAATGGATATTCAGGAAACATCGACCAGTTTGGCGCCCCTACACACACACACACACACACACACACACACACACACACACACACACACACACACTCCTCCACATCCCCAGAACGCCGCATCAGTTTCTGGGTGGACAGCATCGTGAAAGGAGCTATAAGTAGAGCAGTTATTGCGAAAAAGAGCCATTTAGGCTTTGCTATATGTTGTGTACGCCTTTAAAGTCGAAAGACGCTCTATATTTAACGAACTTTGTTCGGTAAAAGCCACGAAGCCTAGGAAATTACTGAACAGCATGGAGTTTGGCTTCAGTGAACTATCGGCTTTAACATCAAGGGTCGAGGGTGTACTGTATTATCAGTTTACTGTTCAAGATTTACCTAACTTTGATCTTTTTAAAAATAGTTTTCTGGCAAAGATCATATTTGTTTTAATCACCTTGATTCCTAAGGAAATTTTTGATGTACAAGTATTTTTTTTTTTTGATGGGGGGGGGGAGGCTGACAGGTTGATATTATTGGGATTCCACCATCCATGATTATGTTATTTATTCATTTATTTTTAAGTTATTTGTTTTATTCTATAGTTGTTGTAAAAAAACATCATTTGTTTTGTGTTATTTATTTTTTGACTGGTACTCAGTTCCTCATTAGCACACATAATTCAGCAACTCTATGGAGAACTTATATGAATGAATCCCCTGCATTATCGATACCTAATATCTGAGCGATAGGACTCCAGTCACTTATACCTACCAATGGTATTGTTTGAAAAACAGCTAACTTGTGTTTGGGCATATTTGGATAACTAGCTTTTGCACTGTCTTCACTGAATTTAAGATTAAACATGGCCATACAATGATCGCTAGTACTAAATTCTTGTCCTTTATAACAGTACTCAATAATTTTCCTGTAACAGCCAGAATAAGATTTAAAATGTTTTTTCCACAAGTTGGATGGTCTATGCAATAAAAGTTCATAAGTTTCCCTACAAGTTAATGTACAGGTCTTCTCCTGTATGTGAGGACAGAGTTTCTCCTCCTTTTGGGATATGCTAAAGCTAAATTACCGAATTTTACATTAATTTAGGTACAATATTTTTAAGCAATTTGGTAAACTACCAGATTGTTTTAAAATCTGTCAGTGATATCAATAAATGGTTTTAGAATTATAATTCGATGCAGTCTCGCTTTAACCCTGCGTACACTAGGAGAAAAAATGTAACCCGGAACGCCATATAGATTCTTGAAAGACCCCCGATACTTTTTTTTTTTTTTTTCTGCTGTATGCACAAAGATACAAATGTTAAATACTACACATATGTTGCCTAGGACACTGCTCGTGTAGCCAATCCATCATGTGTCCCTTTTGTGTTTTATTTGTGTGTGTGTGTGTGTGTGTGTGTGTGTGTGTGTGTGTGTGTGTGTGTGTGTTTGTGTGTGTGTGTATTAATGAAAGTACAATTTTCATTATTGACTTCAATATTTTTGAACGTTTGCACATGTAATGAGTAATGGGGCATAAATTTGTAGGTTTCATCATTCCTATTAAATCAGCATGTTTTTAACATAGTAAAATAAATGTATTTTCAGTTATAATACCATAGAAAAAAGCAATATCATGAAAAAGTGATGCAACAAATTTGGTTGAGTCTGTATTCACACCATAAAAAATTGGCATTTACATTCAGAAAACAACTGAATTATTTACAAGTCAATTGAATACAAACATAAACAAAACTGACATATTTATAATCAGGAAACCCTTGAATGAGTTAAATATCAGATAAATCACTGCATGTGTCATTATCAGCATCAGAAATGGGAGGATCTTCCACGATTCTCCCCCACTGACTGTAGAACATCTAAACATTCAGTGACTTGGTCAATAATATCTAGAATCTGCAAAGAAAAAAAGTTTCACAGAATGCTAGGTGGGATGCCAGATGGCCACCAATGAAATCCCCTCCTAACGCCTGAAATGTAAGTCTTTCCACTTAAATATGTGTGCTTATACACTGGCAAAAGACAAACAAAGTTATGGTTCGCCAGATCCATAAAACAAGAAATGGCTAAATGGCATCACTTAAAAAATGTGTTAGGGTTAATCTGACCCCTCAAGGCATATGATGGGTTAATGTAAAACAGCACACTCCACTCCACTGTATCACTCCTTTGACTGTTATACGTGCTTTACAGGAAAATATCAATTGCCTATTCAGTCATTTATGATTCCATTTTTTCAGTTACGTCAGTGTCTTTAAAAAGAACAAGTGTCACAAGGCCGGACACTTATTTCGAAAATTACCCGCCGTTGGTGGGGCCGTCCACTATCCACTCACTCAGTGTAGTGCTACTCTACTGCAGGGTGATTCTACATTGAGTAATAAGCCGAATGATTTCCTGTAAACCAGGAAATCATTTAATACACTAGGTGGTAACCTTACAACCAACCAATACGTGTTCCTTACGTGTCAACAAGGGGGTTGGGAGACGGTTAGTGCCCCTTCCCGGAAAACGACTAACTAAAAAGACAAACACAATGCCTCAGACCAGGACTGACTTGCAGGTGACAACCAAGGATAGTATAAAGGACATGGTGCGGATTTCAGTGCGGAAAGTGAGAGATGCAAATGATGAGGTGAAAGAAGAGAGAGAGATAGATTACCCAGGAGCTTCAGGATGCAAAAGTGGGCATGTGTGAATTGCCTGCAACCAAATGGGGAGGTGAGAGTGTTAGAGAATGGGAGTATGGATTGGGTATAGGTGAGAATGAAAGGGTAAAGGAGGGTGTCTGTATTGTTGTGTGCAAGAAATGGAAGGAGAATATAAGAGAGAATGGATCATTTGGTTCATTGATTGTGTGAGTAGGATTGAAACTAGAAATGCAAGCACGTGCGATTGTACGCGCATATGAGCCAACGAAGACCGTGCAAGCAGAGTCAAAGAAGAGTTCCAGGCAAATATGGAAGTGTGCAAAGAAAAGTCTGAGAGAGAGGGTAAGAGAGAGAGTGTTTTTGATTGGAGATATGAATGGAGAAGTAGGGAATCTGAATGCGGATGGAGAATTTGGTGAGTGGGGTGTGACTGTAGAAGTGGATAAGAATGGTAGTGCTCTAGTGGACATTTGTGCAGGGAGACGGTTGGTGATAGCCAATACCCTCTTTAGGCACAAGACGATCCACAAGTATACATGGCAAGTGATGAGAAGGGTGGCTGGTGAACTGAATGAACGGAAGGCAATGACTGATTATATACTGGATGTGAGAGCATACAGAGGTTGGGGAAGTGGATTTTCTGACCACCACTTGGTCGTGGTCATGAAAGTCACGGTTACAAATGTGATTGCTAGAAAGAAGGAGAGAAAGGAGGGAGGGAGTAGTCCATATATCGTGGGTACGAAGGCTGCATGAAAATGAACCAACATGGTAGAATACTAGGTAAATAAAAATTAGTAAATAAAAAATGAAGAATAGGGATTGCTAAAAAAAAAAAATAATGGAAACAAACAAGGAAGGATAGCTGGAGAACATGCAAAGCCAACAATGATTCAAGTAACATTGACAATGTAAACCCACAAATCCCCTTTGAATCTGGTAATAAAAGTTTGTAGAGTCAAAATAAGGCTTTGTAGGTTTACATTGTCAAAGTTACTTGAATCCTTGCAGATTTGCGTGCTCTCCAGCGATCCTTCCTTGTTTGTTTACTTTTTTTTAGCGATCCCTATTACCCATTTTTTAATTACTTATATTGTATTTACCTAGTTTGCTTACTTTTTGTTTATAATCCGTTTATGAATTAAACAATCAAAATTCTTGTGTTTCAGTTACCGTTAAAGTTTTTTTGTTATGAGCCTGAACACTTGGCATTTTCTAATAATTTTCATTGCTGAGGTGTCGTGGCTTTGCACACACTGATTGTTGGTTGTTCTCTAAATTTTTGGTCTTCATTTTGTTTACTATTGTTGTGAGGCCTCTTACAGTGGGCATTAATTGTTTCAGAGTCTCTATTTTGCAAACTGATTAGGCAAAGGTAAGTTTAAGAAGTTGCATTGAGTAAAATCTGAAATGCTATATATTAAAATTGATTACAAGGCAGAATCAAAATCTGCTGTTGTGTGCTTTGCAAGACTATATGGCATAGTAGTGGGTAATTTTTTCGATTTTTGTGTGAAATTTAAAATGCAGTATTACTGCATTAGTTACGGTAACAATTGATGTAGGGGGCACATCTTGTGCCTCTCCCATGACCTCTTCATCCCCTTCTTCTGCCTCTTCCTCGTCCCTCCTTCTCCATCTCTTCCTCTTCCCCCTCCTCTGCACCCCGTTGCAGTTGAATCGTGAGATGGTTACTGTCACGATGGATTCCAATAACGTTGAAAAACTGATCCAGGTTTGGCGTTAGTTCACTTTAAGAAATGTTCACATATCACAACGTGGTCGCTTCCAATTAGAGCGCAAAGCACAAACCCGAGCTTTTCAATTGTCTCACGTGATATTTACACACAAGCCTGCTGGGACTTCAGGGATGAGCTAAAAAAATAAAAGCTAAATAAAGCCTTGAGTTAAAAATTAATGTAACTGTGTAAAATTGCACCGCTGTGTGTTAATTACGGAAAGACCCATTACCACAATGGCGCTTCATTGCCTTCATAAGCAGTCTACTAGCTAGGGTTTTCCACTTATTAATAACGTAGTACAATATAAAATTTCATATAGTCATGCTGCTAATGATGCACTATTGATACTTCACGGCAATTCCGTATTTGAATGGTTATTCACGTCTTGCAATGGCGTAGAGGAATCTCTATGTATCCGGAAGGAGGATGATCATCTTTCGATCAGGTGTTTTAAAATAGATCATGGACACGGGTAGTGACCCATTTAGCACGAAGCACGACTGGCTAATTTTTATTCTGAAATACCGAATAGATTTTCTTGTTGACCTGTGAAACAATAATATGAATAATAATAATATGAATCAACAGGCAAGTTCTAAATGTACCAAACATTTTTATGACACTTCTTTTCCACATTATCAGTGCTTGGCTGACCTAAACTATTGAAAAGGAACCCTCTGGATGTTGTTTCAAGAATAAGTTTGCTTTTTAAAATGATTTTTAGATGACTGTTCTGTTAGGATTTTCAGCAAATCCCTACGTGGTCCCTATCATGAACAGCTACCGTGGTTCATGATACGAGAGAATTAAAGGAGCGATTGGGCAAATATAATTTAGAGCAGAAAGGGGAGGTGGAAAGGGTGTTCAAGATATTCTCAGAAGCAATCTGTGAAGCATGTTAGATGGTGTGTGGGGTGGAAAGATAACAGGGGATGCAAAGAACGGTATGGTGGAATGAAGAGGTGGGACAAGGTGTGGCACATAAGAAGATAGCATATAGTGAGTGGATGGGAAGCAGAGGCTTGGAGAAAGTTGAGATATGGAATAGAAGTTAAATGTGAAGAAGAAGAGAGGTGAAAAGACCTGTAAGCAAGAGCATGAAGAGAATGGATGAGGAATTTGAAAGGAATTTGTGTGTAAAATCGAGGAAATATAAAACAAAATTATTCTGCAAGGAGGTAAAGAAAGTTAGAGAGGCTGATAAAGAAAGTAGCAGGGGAGTGAACGATAATAATGGTAGATTGCTGGTGCAGTAGGGAGAAAAGATGAGCAGATGGAGAGAACACATTAAAGAACTGTTAAATACAGAGAATGAGTGTAATGAGAGTATAAGTGCCTGGGAAATAAAGGAGTTCAAAGGAAAGCTAACAGCAACAGAACTTATGGTCATTTCTGGGCTGTTTGTTACAGAGTAGACTGTGGTTACGAGATCTAATTCTGGACTCTGAAGGATAAGGATATTCTTCTGAATTCTCTACATTCTGACTTCGGCTTTCGTGTCATTCTCTGACTAAATATATCTGTGCTGTTTACTTACCTCCTAATTCTACTGTCTATCAAAAATTCTTTGACTATCTTACTTCTATGGTTGAACACATTCTATCCACGTCTCCTTTCTCTGAAATTTCCACCACCTTTGGCTCTCCTCTCCTTTCACTGATCCACCTGGTGAACAAGTCTACACCTTTTCTACCCTTAATGACCTAGAGCAGCTTGTACAGCACCCTACCCGTATCCCTGACCGCCTTCGAGTGAGCTCCAACATACTTGACCTCTTCCTTACAACTAATCCTTCTGCTTACTCTGTTAATATTTTCTCTCCGTTGGACTCCTCCGATCACAACCTGTCTTATAGCTCTGGTACAGCCTGCGGACCCTCCACGGGAACGTCATCTGTGGCACTTTGGAGCTGCAGACTGGGAGGCCCTCAGGCAGTACTTCTTTGATTTTCCTTGGAATGATTATTGCTTCCATGGCTGGGAGCCATCTGAGTGTGCCTTGCGCATTACGGAGGTTATTCTCTCGGGCATGGAAGCATACATTCCTTTCTTATCCTTTGACTATTGCAAGAAAGCCTTGGTTTAATCACGCTTGTTCTAATGCTGTCCGCAACAAGGAGAGGGCCTATAAAAGGTACCAGAGCCAACCCACCCCTGAATCACATCTTTTATACGTTTCTGCCTGGAATCGTGCTGAGTCCGTTCTGCGCTCTGATAAAAATAATTTCATCCGTACAAAATGCTCTCAACTCTCTAACTCGAATTCTTCCCGCTCCTTCTGGCACCTTGCCAAAAACCTTTCTAACAACTTGACCTCATCATCCTTCCCTACTCTTTTCTACTCTGATGGCTCTGTAGCTACTTCTTCTACTGATAAAGGAGATCTCTGCTCAGACTTTCTCCTCTAATTCCACCTTAGATGATTCCGGTGCTGTTCCTTCATCACTTTCCCCCTCTGACTTCCTCATGGCTAATATTAAAATTTCTTCAGCTGATGTATTTTCTGCCATCACAGGCCTCAATACTAATAAGGCATATGGGCCTGATGGAGTCCCTCCTGTTGTTCTCAAGAACTGTGCTTCTGTGCTTACACCCTGCCTAGGCAAATTTTTTCGCCTTTGTCTATCAACTTGTACCTTTCCTTCTTGCTGGAAGTTTGCTCTCATTCAGCCAGTTCCAAGGAAGGGTGACCATTCTCAACCCTCTAAATATCGTCCAACTGCTTTAACAACCTGTATCTCAAAAGTTTTCGAGTCTATTCTTAATAGAAATTTTTTAAAGCATCTTTCCTGTGACAACCTTCTTTCTGATCGTCAGTACGAGTTTCGTCACGGACGCTCCACAGGCGATCTTCTCACCTACCTTTCAGACTCCTGGTCATCCTCCTTTCGGGACTTTGGCGAAAGCTTTGCCATTGCACTTGACATCTCAAAGGCTTTCGATCGAGTCTGGCATAAATCTTTAATTTCCAAACTGCCCTCCTACGGTTTCTATCCTTCTATCTGTGCCTTCCTTTCTGGTCGTTCTATAGCCGCTGTTGTAGACGGCCATCGTTCTTCTCCTAGATCTATTAACAGTGATGTTCCTCAGGGCTCTGCCCTATCACCAACTCTTTTCCCTTTATTCATCAATGCCTGTCTAAGCTGTACATCTAACTCTATCCACTCATACGCTTAGAACTCCACGCTTCACCTTTCCATTCAATTCTCGCAACATGCATCTCAGCAGTTACGTCAACAAACAAGGGATGAGGGTATAGCACTCCTAATGTCTGACTTGGCTTATATCTCTGACTGGGGTAAAAATAGTCTGGTTGTTTTTAATGCATCAAAGACTCAGTTTTTACACCTATCAACCCAACAAAATCTTCCACAGGTATACCCACTAATGTTTAATAATATTCAGCTTAATCCTGCATCATCCTTGAACATGCTTAGGGTTTCATTTACTCGGGACTTATCTTGGAAAGATCTTATTACATCTCTTGTAAAATCTGCTTCCAAGAGACTGGATGTGCTAAACCGACTCTGTTCCTTCTTTACCCCTGCACAATTGTTGATTCTATACAGTGGTTTTATCCACCCCTGCGTGGAGTACAACTCTCATGTGTGGGGAGGCTCCTCACATACAGCTCTTCTCAATAGGGTGGAGTCAATTGCTTTTCGTCTCATTAACTCTCCCCTTCTTACTGACTCCCTTCAACCTCTGTCTTTTCGTCGCACTGTTGCATCTTTATCTCTTTTCTATTGCTACTTCAATGGTCACAGTTCCACTGAACTGTCTGCATGCATTCCTCCACCTCTACGACGGGAGCATAGCACCCGTCTAATAGCAAACTCTCACCCCTTTTCTGTCCAACTCTTTAATGCAAGAGTTAACCGTTACTCCCAGTCCTTCATTTATGCAACAGGTCAGCTCTGGAACTGTCTCCCTCTGTCTGTATTTCCTTCTTCCTATGACCTCCAGTCTTTCAAATGCAGTGTATCCAGGCATCTCGAAATGATGGATCTTGAATTTGGCTCTCTCTTGGTTTTTGTTTTTCTCTTGGAGGGAACAGTTTTGCAGGCTCGTTGCCTTTGATTCCTTGTTCCTCACATAAAAAAAAAAAATTGTTACAAACATTTTATGAATGGAGAACACTGGTAATCTGGTGCATGGATTATGTTTTTTTACTCATTTGTTTTTCATTTCTATGTTCTGTTATCAAAAAAAAAAAAAAAAGAATAATAATAATCAAATAATAAATAACTAAGGTACGACATTATGCGTGGGTACGGTGAGTTAACGGGACGTCTGAAGACACAGCTTGGAAATAGCACTGTGCACAGTGTGGATGTTCAAGGGTGGTGTGGCAGCCTTGGCTGGTGATTTTAAGGTAGGCAGTAGTCAATCAGGCCTCAGCTCCATTCATTTCACTGAGACAAGGAGCTTTCTCATGTGGGAGAAGTACATTAGTATCCTCCTGAAACAGAGACCCCTGGTACGTTAACCCGACCTACCCCGACCACTTTTCCACCACTGACTCCTCCCAATCCCGATCATTTTTGGAAATTTTTTTTTTTTGGCTCAAACCTCCGCTTTTAGTGAGAAACATCGAAAAATCATAGAGAAATCGCTCACCTGAGGTTTAAAATACTCGATACAGGTAGGATTACCTCCTTACCTTACTGGGTTTTCTAACAGGCTGGCACCAAAGAAAACGAGTTCTATGGGAGGATAACTATTTCACACCACTCATAAACGGTATTTATTTATTTACTTGGTACGAATTTATATGTAGTACAAGAGTATATTGGTTTTCAAGCAGTAATATAGGCATTATAAGCATTGTTTCACTCGCTAACTCATCACCATAACTGACCTTGTTTTCCCACATTACCTGATCATCATTTCTGACTGTTTCTTCCTCTAATGCTATGTAAAGTTTGTCCTCCACATTGTCATTGATTGGGGAATCACTCTGGCCCTGAATTTCGTACCGTGGCATGACATGGCTTTACTGGCCAGGTCACTGATAACAGGTGAATTGCTGAGACAATGGCATGCAGGGGGGGGAGAAGGTCATGCTGGGTAAGGCATTGTCCCTGCCTGGCATCTTGTAGAGGAAGGTGTCACGTGTATACGTACCAAGAATCACTTGCGAAAATTGAAAATTGTGCAAATTAGGGACCTTGCAATTGATTCACGTTTATATACATCGACGGGATTGGCAGTGACAAAACGTGTGGACGTTAAAGAACGTCAACGGGACGCCACGGGTTAAAAAAAAATCCAGATGGTGCTCACTTAACTAACAGGGACATTCTGTGATCCACAAGCCATCACAGGTCGAAAGTAAGAGTTGTGACCACTAACTCAAGGCTATCTGTGCATATCCCAGTCTGGGCTCTGAAAAAAAAAAAAAAGTTCATATATACACAAGTGTTTTATTCGGGTGTAAACATATTAAGCTGGGGGTTGGATGACAGACACTTAAAAAAACGACCTTTAAAAGTTAGTACTGTATCACAATTTGCTACATTGGAGGGCAGTTTGTTCCATATAATTACAATTCCATTAAAGAAGAAATGCTTAGCTTCATGTGGGTGAAATTGTTTGCCAATTATTTTGTGCCCATTGCCTCTAGTATAATTTGAGTGATAACTGTGAAATATGTATTAACAGCCATGTTATCGTGTCCTTTGAATATTTTAAATACTTGAATTAACCCTTCTTGGGCAAATGGGGTCCCTGCGGACCCCAGCATGTTTTTAAAATGTTGCCATTAAGCCAGTTTTTACTTTCACAGCCTGGCCTCTCATGACTTTCATTGTAGATGATTATTTTATAACCTCATAAAATTTTAGCAAAAAATCTCTCATTATTAAGGAGTGACATTGCAAAAAATGTCAGTGGGGTCTGCCAGGACCCCACCTGGCCTTTCGTGTGACTATTTTTATTTTTTTTTAAGATATTTCAAATTATAAACATTAGAACAATGTTCATACCAGTAGCAAAGTTTTATGCCTCAATGGCGGTGGCAGAAGCTGACCAAGAAGAAGAAAATTGCTCAGATGGTGATTTATCTGTATCAGACGCTGATGATTATGAAGTGCTTGAACGATCGGACAGTGAAATTAGTGTGAATAGTATTGCGTCTCCTGTGAGTGCTGATGATAATTCTGAAAATGCAAGTGGTAGTAGTAATACAGAAGATGCTCATCAAGAGGATAAAACAAGGAATTGTTGTACCAAATTTGAACATTATAGGGATAGTTTTATTTGTTGACCATGCTAGTTTACTTTACACATGAACTTGTTATTATTTTGAGAACCTGTTCCAAGAATACTGACAATCAGACATCCAAATAAGTGTAGAAACAGTACTTCCACACTCAAACTTTAATAAAATTTTGATAAAATGAAAAAAAAAAAAAGAGTAAAATAATAATTCTTAAAAAATACAAAAAGGGACATTTGGTGGGTTGGTTCCACGTGCCGTGTCCTAAGCAACTTATGTACAAAGTTTAGTAGATATAACTTTATGAATATGACAGAAATACACCATTAAGGTTTGGGGTCCGCCGGGACCCCATCAGCCTTCCGTGTAACATGGTAACCCCTGGCCCACAAAGGATTAAATCTCCTTGTAATCTACATATAGTTAGGGTAAAGAGATTCAGCGCTTTTAAATGCTCCTCGTCTAATTTGTTTCTCAAACTACATATCATTTTGGTTACCCATTGTTGTACTCTTTCAAGTTTCTCTATATCTTTTTTGTAAGGTGATCAAGACTGAACACAATCTTCTAAATGTGGGCGGACTAGAGAATTATATAAGGTGAGGATGATATTATTTGATTAATATTCGAATGCTCTACCAATGAATCTAATTAATTTGTTGGCTTTCTTAAAAGCCTCTGTACACTGTTTGCTTGGTTTAAGATCATTTGTTATAATACATCCTTAGTCTTTTTCATGACTGACATTAGCTAGCTGAATGTTATTCATGGTGTAACTGGCTTTTGCATTTTTATTTCCAATGTTTAGCACTTTGCATTTACTACTATCAAAATCCATCTCCCAGGTTTTGGCCCAATTAAACAGTCGTTCGAGGTCAAGCTGTATTGCCTGCCTCTGTTAAGATGTGTCTGCTCTGTTGCCAATTTTAGTATCATCAGCAAATTTGGTTATTTTACAAATTAAACCTTCATTAATATCATTTATGTATATTAAAAACAATAGGATCAGTACTGAGCACTGTAGGACACCACTAGTAATATCTTTCCAGTCTGATTCTTTACCATTTATTACTATCCTCTGTTCATGTTCTGTACACCAATTATCCATCCACCTGAGTACATTCCCTCTGAACCCATGCACATTCAACTTGTGAAGTAATTTTTTATGGGGAACTTTATGAAATGCTTTTTGAAAATCGAGACATACAATGTCAACAGCACTGGTCTCATCATATATAATGAGCATATCATAAGAGAAATCCAAGTGCTTGGTAAGGCAAGAGCGATTATTTCGAAAACCATTCTTGAATTTTTGATGTGATTATTTATTTCTAAGTGCTTAACAAACTTACCTCTGAGAACAGTTTCCAACAACTTGCACACCATTGAAGTGAAACTTACTGGTTGACAATTTTCTGGCTGTGATTTGTTGCCGTTTTTTTAATATCGGGGTTACATTTGCTACTTTTCATTCACGGGGCACCTTGCTGCTTCTTAGTGATTTACTGAATAGCTAAGCTAATGTTTTCGATATTTCATCCACTGCTTTTTTCAGAATGCGAAGAGATGTTTTATCTGGCCCTGGTGTTTTACTCACTTTAAGTTAACTGATGACAAGTCTTACATCATTTGCATTAACAGAAATGTCGCTAATCATGTTGCCTTCTTCTAAGGTAATATGAGATTGAATCTGTATTTTCAGTTGTAAATACGGATGCAAATAAATGTTGAGAATTTTAGCCATTTCTGTTTCATCTTCGGCATACTCTCCATTATCTGTGGCTGAGTCAGTTTTTGGTGACATTACCTTCTTGTTTCTGATATAGCTGAAAGATTCTTTTGGGTTGCATTTGCTGATAATGGAATGTATGTTTCAAAGTTTTTTTTTTATTATTATTACTCTGCTTTATTAATCAGCTTGTTTTTTGACAACGACTATCATACTTATTTGTACCCTTCGATTCTTTGTTATAGTATCATTTTTGCGTGCAAGTTTTTGTGTGCAAGCCAATAGGCAACATTTAATTTCCACATTCCATCATTTGGGGGGTATTATTCTAAGCAGGCCGTCGGTTTCACATTGGATTACATAATGTTAATGATTTACTGAGAATATCTGTGAATAATTTCCGAGCTTCATTAATATCCATTGTTTGAACAATGTGGTTCCAGTCACTAGAACCAATTATTTCCTTTGATTGTTGAAAGTCTGCTCTCTTGTAATCAGGCACATAAGTAGCCCTGACAGTGTCATTACTGAAATTGATGTTGAATGTGATCATGCGATGGTCACTAGTACCAAACTTTTCCCCTGCGATAACACTGTTTACCAAGTTTTCGAATGCGGCCAAAATCAGTTCTAACACACTAACTCCTCATGTTGGGCAGTCTGTGAACTGATGCAATGAACTTTCTTGCAAATTATTGTACAGGTCCAACCCTGTGTGACAGAAGAGTTTCTCCCCATTTGGCAACAGATAATTCAAAATCACCGAAAATTACAGTATTATGGGTGCTACATATTTCAGCAATTTGGCTGTAAATATTCGCAGTCTGTGTTACTGGACTGTGCTGATGGATAAATCAGTCCAAGTACTGTTTTTCCATGGAATGTATTACTTTCAACATTATCAACAAGGGGCTTAGGAATTACGACTGGACGAAGTCCTAATTCAATATATACTGTAACAGTGCATCGTCCTCCATTCTATTATTTCTCTCACTATGAAACATATTGTAACCAGGTATGTTATACTCTGCTTAGAAACTTCATTTTTCTGTGTTGAGCCATGATTCTGTTACGCCTATTACACTGTAATTTTCAGCAAGAACTTAAGTCTCTAAATCAGAAAATTTATTTTGCAATCTACAGGATGTGCATTCACAAGAAGAGCCTTAATATCCTTGCCTCCATTTGTCTGTTTATAATTCGACTTGCTTATAGGCCTCGTATGATGAGTGCTTTTTTTTTTGCCAGAAAAAACGCACTGTATCATCCAATAAACGACCAAGACAAGCAGAGCCAACTGCATTTAAGTGTTGACCATCATGCATATAGAAGTGATTCCAGGTGTCAACAAATTCAATACTCTCCTGTAACCAAAGAGACTTCATATGATTATTTAAGTTAAATGCCTTGCTGTAAAGACAGTGCTTGCTGCAGTCCTGGGGAGGACACCTGAAATGAAAATAATATTAGTTTTCCCTGCAATGCTAGAGCATCAGCTTGAACTTGTTCAGGAGCTCTTCAGACCGGGTTCACATTACATTGTTGGTGCCTGTGTGTATGATAACCAGACTGTCATTAGTTGTACCTCCCAAAACCGTGTCCACAGCCTCAGTTACATCATCAAGTCTGGCACCTGGAATGCTCTGTCACAGAACTCCATAAGCTGTCCACAGACGATTGAGTCCTCCACCAGTCCATCCTCATTAGCTTCTTCATCAGTGCTGGCCAATATCTGGAATGTATTGAACGGGGTGATAGGTAAAATGCGTCACGTCCTTGTCACCCTTGCACCATTTCACACTAAGTGGAAATTATCCCTTTCCAGTGGGGGCTGGTTAGTTTCAGTGGCAGGAGGATGGGTGACATCAGTGTTGCCTTGAGCAGTCCTCCACCAAGGGGTTTTGCTTCCCTTTACACTGCTTCCAATGTTGCTTGCAACAAACTCCTCCAACATATCAATCCTGCAAGTTAGGATATGAATTTTGTAAGTAGCTTCAGACAGCTTTTCCTCAAGATCACGGCAGAGTGTGCACATCCTGCAAACAAATGAGCAGTCAGTGAAAAAAGATCCAATGAAGCTACCAAAGCAGGCTGTGTACATAATGTTCCGGGGTATTTTGATTAATGCTGTTCTAAAGAATGCAAAGTTAATTGAGTGCTGTCAAGCGAAAAATGTGTTATCACCTGGAATGAAGGTGCTAAAAATTTTTGGATTCCTGGAATGCATAGGCATAGAAATAATATAACACCAGATGGACCAATGCCTGTAAACAGGGAGAAAAAATAAATTTATCAGTATCTCAGAAAAAAAGATGTTATCCATAAACAAAAATAACTACATGCATGGTGAACCTTTGAAAACAAAAAAACAGGGGGTTATTCTGCTGGAATGGTGATTTTAATGTTGAGATGCTAACTCTCTTTTCAAGTGAATTAAGGGAGGGATCTACCTGCTAAGTATTCTAACTTACCATGAGGTGAGAGGAAAAAAATTGGTACACTAAGTAGCCTAAATATGGTTTGGCAAATGGTGGGAAAGTGCGGTCAAAACAAATAAAATTCTATCCAATACATACTGTAAGTGTAAACAAGGGATATAAACTGTTTTCACTGGTGAAAACAGTGAACACAACTAAGAGAACAGTACCTACTGACTTACAACACTGTGCATAGGGGAATGCTTAACACTAAATTCACCAAGTCTTTTGTACCAGACTGCACTTGTTTACATCCACCAACACATAGGCGCCAACCACAGTTACAAAAGACTGCCACAAACTGCTCAAGTGACAAAAAAATAATTCACACACTACTGTATAACACACAACAAATACACCAAAATGCTATATCACTCCCAAATAAAGAAGCACTGTTCGAACAAGAACAAGTCAAAACATAACAAAATTCCACTCAGCCAACAATATCAGCTCAAATAAAAAGACAAAACAAAAAGTTCCAGTTAGTTCCAAATGTTTATACTAGGTATAAACTTTTCTTACTGGCGAAACAACATACAGTTAACAGTCACCAATCATAACTCTATATTTATAGGATAATACTTATCACCTCCACGAGAACAATAACCGCCCACTGCAGTCACCCTATTTGGCACCAAGCATAAATAAACAAAGCTTTTCACACTCAATATACACAGCAAAACTCTAACATACTCTGGACTTTTACACTTTACACTGAATAATACGTCCAAAATGCTTGTAGACACATGCATTATTTGCACACAAAATAATCACTCAAAATCACTCACATCGTGTAACACTGGTGGGCGGGAGCAGCCACAACCATCAGCAGAGGGAACAGAGGGGCAAGTAAGCGGAAACAGCGGGGCAAGTGAGCTGGGACAGCGGGGCAAGTGAACGGGGACAGCGGGAGACAAGGAGGAAGATGAGAATAGAAGAAGAGATAAATAGGATGGAAGTAGTGGAAGCAATGAAGAAAATCAAAATGGGGAGAGATCCAGGAATTGATGGAGTTTGTGGTGAAATGCTGAAGAGCGGGGGAGAGATAACAGTAGAATGGATATGGAAGACATGCAGATAGGTCTGGGAGGAAGGTCGGCTCCCGGAGGATTGGAAGTCAGGTATAGCTGTTCCCCTGTACAAAAGAAAAAGGGAAAAAGAAGTGTGTGGTTTAATAGGAAAAGAGTTTGGTGAGATACTGACATAGCAATGGAAATAACAGAGGGTTAGGTTAGAGAAGCAAAGGGTGGTGTTAAGAAGGGAAGAGATTGAGTAGATTAATTATTCATCCTAAGGTCTTAGTGGAAACGTTTCTAGAGATGGGAAGGAGTTGTATGCGGCCTTCATGGATTTAGAGAAAGCATATGAGAGGGTAGACAGAAAATGAATGTGGAAAATATTAAGATAATATGGAGTCAATGCGAAGGTGTTGAATGCCGTGAGGGAGCTAATGCTGAAGTGCGTGTGGATGGTGAACTGAGTGAATATTCTATCTGTATGTTGAACTGAAACAAGGATGTGTCATGTCACCATGGTTGTTCGGTCTGAATATTGATTTATTTACAAAAGAGAGATACAAGGTAGGGCAGTGGATATTGGAGCGGCCCTAATGAGAGAGGGCAACGCTTGCAATCTTCTTTTTCTACTGAATGCAGATATGTGAAAACAAAAGGGAATTATAAGGATTGATGAATGAGTTTGGGAGGGTGTGTATGGAACGGAATCTAAACGTGAATGTAGGGAAGAGTAAAGTTTCGGTCTTCGAGAGAAATGAAGTCACTGAATCCACAATGATGATGGATGGTGAGGAAATGGAAAATGTGAGTGCCTTGAAGTACTTGGGTAGTGTGATGAATACGAATGGATGTTCAGAGGATGAAGTGATTGAAAAAGTACAACAGAGAAGAAAGGTTGCTGGTTCTTTGAAAGCATTGATAAGCAATAGGGAAGTAAGCATGTAGCAAAGTTGCTGCATGATAGTATTATAATATCAACTTTATCTCATGGAGGCGAAGCTTGGACCTTTTTGGAAGGACACAAGTCAAGAGTGGGAGCAGTGGAAATGAGTTACTTGAGAGGAGCATGTAGAGGTACATGGGGTGACAGACTGACAAATGAGGAAGTGAAGGAGCATTGTGGTGTGGATGTGGATGTGACAGAAAGCATTTGGAGAAGTACATTTAGGTCACTTGGCCTTGTGGAGAGAATAGAGAGCGAGAGACTAACGAGGAGAGTGTATGTGAGTGAGGTGGAGGGGGGAAAGGGAGGGGGAGACCGAGGATGAGATGGAGGGATGCGTTGGAGGTATTTGAAATTAGGGGAGTTATGCTGGGAGGAAGGCAGCGAAATGTTGGGGATCACGGCGACAGGGGGGCGATTTGTTTGTGGCCATCCCGTACGGCATTAAGGTGTCTGGCAGTAGATAGAGATAGATAGACCAGCCTTTAGAGAAAAGGCTATAATATGTATATCTATCTGATGAAGGAAGATTTGATTATCTATATTGTCTTGAATGAAGTCACGATTTGGATGCAGCCTTAAGTGTTCCTCCCACGTAATGTACCTTTTATTTCTGTAAAATATGATTTGCGTCGTAGAGGAGCCGGCCAAGACGGGCAGAAGCCACCAATTTTAGGGGAAACCCAGCAACAGAAAATAAAGTTCGTTGCTGGTAGTTATCGTTCCATGTGGCGAGATATTATGTTTTCCTGTAATCAAAGTGAGAAAATTCTATTTTTTTTACACCAGAGGGATTCCTAAAAAATGAGATCCTTACAACGCTGTTCTTACCTTCTTGGGGTATTGTACCATTTCACTATACAGTATTTCTTTAACAGCCCCTCCGACAGTGTTAGTTCTCATTGTTTGTTCTCACGTGAATGATAATTAGACTGGCATTACTCGCACACAATAACACTGCGGTTTCATTGCATCATCCAGCCCAGCACCTGGGATATGAAAACATTGCTCTTTAGTAATCGCCCTGCCGCAGAATCACACCAGCTGCCCATTGATGACAGAGTCCCACACCAAGATTGTTTAGTGAATCTTATCTTCGTTGTCAGCTAACACTTGATGTGCGTCGTCCTTTTAGCCCTTCCACCACTCTGCACTGGTTGGAAGAGTTGGAGGAGGAGAAGGAGCTCCAATCAGTGACAGCAGAAAATGGTGAGGGGCTGAATACTGCCAAAGAAATCCACGACGAAAGATAGAAGACTCTACAGCCTAGGCGATACGGTCAAGATGAGCTAAAATAAAGTGATCATTATTATCATCATCATCATCCGGACCTTCTTTCCCGCCCTAGGGCAGGATGAGGAGTAGCAATGTCCAGACAACCTAAGTTTGGCCAATTCAGGTGGCCACGCTTCCATTCACTCATCATTCAAGCCCACGGAGTCCTGGCTCCATCAGATAGGCCAAAAAATTTTTATCTTGTTCTGTAGCTTCACGTATACCTATTGGATAGAGTAATTCGAACGTTTTCAAGTTAAAAAGAGGTGTCAAATCCGTGGCTAAGAGCTTTTCCGCACAAAATTCATCCAGCCAGCTCGGTCTCTTGTCAGTCCCTTGGCCTCGCCAACTACCATACATCTCTTCCTCACACACTCATCCACTGTACCCCTCCACCTTCTTCTTGACCTATCTCGGCTCCTCCCTCCTTCAAATATGCTCAGATATACATTTGTCACCACTCTAATATCATCCATTCTCTCCATATGATCTAACCATGTCAGTACACTCTCTTTGATTCTGGTGTCCACAGACTTCCTCACTCCGCATCTTTCATGAATCACGTTATTCCGTATCCTATCCACTCTCTGTACTCCACATACATTCCTCAGCAGTCCTATTTCCTCTGCTTTCACTCTTGACTTTTCATTTTTATGCCACACCACAGTCTCGCTATTAGTTGGCACTAATAGTCCTTCATGTAAGCCTCTCGCAGCTGCAACACTCAAGCTTCTGTTTTTTTTTTATCTAGGCCTTCATAGCACCAGCTACTTCCCTTCCCTGTGTCATTCTACTTTCCACTTCTTTTCCACATATTCCTCTCTATTCTATCACTGTATCCAGGTATTTCAACTCCCTCACCAATTCCAGTCTCTCTCCATTCAGTAACATCACGCTGGGAGTCACTCTCTCAGTAACCATCACTTCACTCTTTTCTACATTTACTTTCAATGCACGACGCTCACAGACATCTACAGAGCTCTGCACTAGTCTACCAAGCTCTTGTCCGGTACTTGCAAGTAGCACTGCATTATCAGCATATAATAAATTTAAGATATTCCATCCATCACCATTCATTACCAACGCCATCCCTCTCTCCTCTACTCGTGTTTTTACGTCTCTCATCATTCCGTCCATATATATATATATATATATATATATATATATATATATATATATATATATATATATATATATAAATATATATATATATATATATATATATATATATATATATATATATATATATATATATATATATATATATATATATATATATATATATATATATATATATACATACATATATATATATATATACATACATATATATATATATATATATATATATATATATATATATATATATATATATATATATATATATATATATATATATATATATATATATATTGAACAACCATGGGGAAATCACACAACCTTGTCTCACGCCCGCATTGATCGTGAACTAATCACTTAGATTCCCATTTACCCTTACTCTTGCCTCACTACCATCATGAAAACTCTTGACGGCACCTAGCAGCTTACCATCAACACTGTACATGCGCAAAACCTTCCAAAATCCTTCTCAGTCTTTCTTGTCGAATGCTTTTTCCAGATCCATAAATGCCATAAACACCTTACAGTCCTTCTCACACGCCTTTTCCACTATCTGTCTTACTGCAAATATTTGATCCACACATCATCTGCCACTCCCAAAGCCACCCTATTCGTCACTCACTATGACTTCTGACTTCTCTCTTACTTTCTTTATAATAATTCTTCCATATATCTTCCCTACTACACTCAATAAACTTATGCCAAGATAACTCTTGCACTCACTTGCTCACCTTCGTTTTTGTACAGGGGTACAGTCACTGCCTTTTTCCACTTCGCTGGTACAGTTTCACTCATCCATGCCTTCTTACATATCTGCAACAAGCACTTCATTCCGCTCTCTCCACTACGCTTAATCGTCTCTGTGTACACCTCCTCAGCCACAGCTACTTTCCCATTTTTCAGCCGCTTCACAGCACTCTTCACCTCTGTGAGTGTCACGTTTCCTAGCACTGCATCCCTCCTTTGTACACACCCAAAAGCAATCATGTTAACAGTCGCTTTGCTCTCTCCATTCCCATTCATCAGATTTTCAAAATATTCTTTCCATCTGGTCCCTACTTCATCCAGATTGGATAATAATCTACCACTTACATCCTTCATAATTTCAGATTTCATCCCGCTTTCACTTCTGCATTTTCGTACTTCTTTCTAGAATAACTTCCTATTTTCTGAGTAATTTGCACTCATTTTTCTTCCTAGATCATCATATACCTTCTTTATCCTCTTCACTTGTCTCTTTACGTGCTTCTTGATCTCTGTATATCCATTTCTTATTTCAACTGAACCCCTGTTCTGTATCCATTCTAGCCACCCCTTCCTCTTTTCTTCCACTGCTGTCTTAACCTCTTCATCATATTACTCATGTCACACTACACACCGCTTTAGCAATTCTAACTAAGCAGTCCCTATATACATTTCACAAGCTGTCCAGATCCAAAAAAAAAAAAAAAGAAGAATAAGGAAACCAGATGTAAATTAATGCTTAACGAAATGAGGACAAATACGAGGGTAAATATAAGAAGGAGACAAACGAGGATGCAGGGAGACTAAAAATGGGTGAACGGCAAAAATCTTGGGAGCGATCAAAGCAGGCAGGAGATGGAAAAGGGGAAGTGGGCTGGCGAAGGAGTGGAGGGGGGGGCGTGAAAGGAGGTTTCCCTGTGCTGAATAAAATAGTATGACGTTAGTCAAAATTTTTTAGAAAGTTCGTGGCACGTGATCAAACTGTTAAATTATTCCAAAACAAAGCATATCCAAGACGAGAAAAGGTGGAGCTCCTCTACGAAAACACTGCCGAGAGATAAGTATTAAAGCAACCATAAGGAAGAGGGAGGGATGAGCTGGAGGGAGGACGTAGTGGAAATGAAAGTGGAAAAAAATTGCATACGTTTAAAGAAAAAGGGGGGGGGGGGATCAAATAATACTAAAAACGAACAGAAGGGCGACCAAGTGAATGAACTGAATTGGTAATGTGAAAGTGACCTGAAAAATGTGTAATGAGAATGAATTTACCGAAAAATCAGTAGCATGAAAGTGACAAATGTGAAGAAGAATGAGTGAAAAAAATGATAGTGGGTTCAAATGAAAAAGATTAAACAATGGAAATGAAAGTGAAAGTCAAGTTAAATAAGAATCAAAATGAATAGACAGAGATGGGGATAACATGAAACTGACAAACAGATAGAATAACGAATGAAAATGAGTGGATAGTGGCATAAATGAGAATGAACATAATAAGAGTGAAGAAAGCAACAGTGAACTGAAAAGAGTTCTGAATTGGATGAGAAATTTGGAACATGGCATGAAGGCCAATATATAGAAAGGAAACAATGAACGTGAGGACAGAAAGACAGGGATTAATGATTAACACTTCACAGCGTTGACGTCTTCTTCATTTTGGTCAGGATACCACTAGATAATGTTATCTACTTTAGGAAAGTCCTAGAGCAGGGCTATTCAACTGGCGGCCCGCAGGCCAAATCCAGCTCTTGGGTCGTTTTTCACTGGTCCTTTGTCAGACTCAGAAGAATGAAAATAAACAAATAAACATACATAAAACATAATGTTTTGCTTTATATAATGCCTTAGTGGAAAATGTAAAGGCACATAATATACCATTTTTGGTTTATTTCAATGTATATCTGTTTTGATACAAGGAGAAAATGGAGATAGAATTAATGTATAGCCCTTTTGTCAATTTGTGCTTCATACTTCGGCCCAACTCCTAAAGTAGTTGAACAGCCCTGTCCTAGAGTAATGAAGACGTTAATGAAGGTTATAGTTAATTACTCCAGTTTAAAAAAAAAATAAAGTTTTGTCAAACCTCTGGGGACAGCAAACATAAAATTCTGAACAGGATTATGTGATATTATAAAAAAGAACTACTCAATGATAGAGAATTTGAAAGGAATGAAGTATAAAATTAAACTACAAACTAGTACAAAGTGAAAATAAGAGGACATAGAAGGAGGAATATCTGAATGTGAGGAGCAGACGCGCGAATGCATAATAAGAATGACAGTTAAAATGAAGGGAAATGAGTAGGAGATAATGAATGAAAGTGTAAGATGATGGGAAAGGAAAAACAGCGAGAAGAGTGGAGAGGGAAAGAACAAAACAGAGAAGAAATAGAAAACGAAAGAGAATGAGCGCTTTGAGTTAACAAAGCATTTACCATGACAGCAAGTGGGAGAAAATAATAAAGAGCAAAACTTACGGGCAAGAAAAAACTGGAAATGAAATTCCAAGTGAAGGTTGATATATTATGGAGTTGAAATTACGGGAAATAAAACGGATTCGGGGATGATGCAGGTGAGAAAATAATGAATATAAAGAGAGGATGAAGCTGAAAAATATGAAACGTAGGTACGAAGGACATGTATAGTACAAAATATATAGTACTTTACCTCTTTCTGCCCGAGAATGCCTTTTCTATTAGAGTTATACTCAGAAAACGCCAACAAGAGTGTACTTTGCTATGAGGAGACACTTCGAACTGGAGGGATTATATATACTGTAGCTTTCATTAAGCACTTCATTGAGAGCGATGTTTCCTGGATTGAATAGTATCGTCCACACAACTGCATGTCCTGGTCGTCTTTTCCTGTTTACCCCTCCATGACGATGTATTTTTTTTTTTTTTTTTGTCTGTGGACCACAGACATAAAACAACGAACAAAAATAAGACATCTTCATGGAGTGGTAAACAGGAAAAGACAGCCAGGACATGCAGTATAGATTAGAATCGTGAAAATAATACAGAGCTGCTCTCCACATAACTAGTCACCGTATTACACGGTATTAGAAAGTCTGTATGCACCAAGAGATTACTCTACTTTACCACTCCTTTACGGGCTGTTAGAAAAGCGGCAGATACAAGCAGAGAAGTGTGAGATATGGAACTGTGAAGTGTGGCGATGCAATGTGGCAGTGTAGAGTGAGTCAATGTGAAATTACTCAGGAAGAAGTGTGGTGGCGTAATGTGAAGATGTAAAGTGTGTGTAGTGTGAGTTGTGCCCGTGAGAGAAGTGGCCGTGTGCGATATGGCAGTATGAGGTGTAATATTATGAAGTGTTGCTGTATGAGGTTTGAATGTGTGAGATGTGGGGGTCTGAGGTGTGACAGTGGAAAATGTGACAGTGAACTGTAGCAGACATCTGAGAGGGATCTTTATCATCTGTTTAGCTGGGTCAAATCATGGCAGATGAACTTCAGTTAAAACAATTGGTGCCAGGCACAACCTCGCCCGACAACAATTGTTAAATACTTTTAAATACTGAATGGATACTGCCATTTAGTGTCAGAACGGTACACAATTAAAATCTAAGGTAATGGTGCAAATGTTTTGAAGTTACATCCTCTGAAAATCTGTGATCCTGTGTTTGACCTTTCAAGGTCACTCAAGGTTAAAGGTCATGATGCAAAATAAAAGCATGTATGAGACTTCCTGTATCTTGATAATGGTAAATATCTATCTTCGACGAGTTTCGAGTTATAGCCCCCTGAATATCCGTGACCTTGAGTTTGACCTTTCAAAGTTACTCACGGTTAAAGGTCTTGGTGTCAAATTGTACGTTCATAATAGTAAATATCTCTATCTTCAGCCGGTTTCAAGCTATAACCCACTGAATATCCGTGCCCTCGATTTTGACCTTTCAAGGTCACTTGATTACCTCCAAAATTAAATCAGTTTCATTTGGGACCAGTGCCCACATATCCTGAAGGTTACATGTAATTTCATTCATCCGTTTTTCCGTAATGTTGCTAACAAACAAACAAACTCGACCAAAAACAATACCTCACCGGACTCCGTCCGGGCGAGATAACAACTGTAAAGTTTTACATACTGGCAGTAAAAACCGTGGGGGCCAGCTATACCATGAATACCATTTAACTTGATCATGTTTGCCATGAAAACTGACTTATGAATTATAATAAAAAATTATTTGAAACCAAACAGGCGGTGTACAGAGGCAGTTAATTAAGTAGAAGAACTGAACACATAAGTAAAACATTCCAATTTGAATTGGAAGTTAATATCATCTTGTAAAATTTTCTATTAGGTCCACACTTGGAGTCTTGTATCCCGTTCGTGTTGCGTTATTTAGAAAAAAGGGGGAGGGGGGAGGGGAATGGGGAGAACTCGAGTGAGTACAGCGAAGGGTAACAAAAACGATACATAGAATGGGAAATAAACCATATGAGGAACGTATAGAAGACAAGAATCTGTTTACTTTATTTAAGTACTAACTATGAAGGGATATAATTCAACTATACAAAACCTTCAGACAATATGATAGTATGGATGTCCACAAGTACTTCACAGCTGATCGGTCAAAATATTATACCGCTGGTAATGGACAAAACTGTGTGCAAGCACTTCCGGCCACATGGAACTAAGCTTCTCTTCTTCAAAATCGTTATAAACACATGGAGTAAGTTGCCTTTCAGTGTGGTAAGTTTTGATACAGTACTGACATTCAAAACCCGCCTGGATTAGTACCTGTTGTCTAGTCCCCAGTTAAGCATGTTCAGTTTTGAACAATACATAATATCTGAATTAAAATTTCTTGTGGTTCAAGACATAGAGGGTGCAGCACAATAATCAACTTGTTCCTTTTGTTGACTAGATTTGTTTCCCCTCCAGGTTACATCAGTGTAGCATATGACTTCCTTTCATCTTGTCCCTTGAAATTTTCACGACAGTATTATTTGTGTGTTACATCATAGTATTTTTAACTGACAAATAGGCTTGAAAGGACCGTTAAATCTGTTGCTGTTTGCTTGCTCCTTTGTAGAGTTGAAGAGTGGCAGTGTGATATGGGACAACGTGAAATGTGGTGATGTGAGATATAGTAATCTCTCTCTCTCTCTCTCTCTCTCTCTCTCTCTCTCTCTCTCCAGTAAAAGTCCTCCAATCCGGCCACCAATAATCCGGAAATTTTCGGGTCTTTTTTCAAAATCTTCTGGGCTTTATCTACTGTAAGGATTTATCTTGCTTGGGCCTGCTCTTGGACTTGGACGTACTGTACTGTCAGGGAAAGTTCCGCATTACCCACCTCCCGAAGCACTGGTGTGAGACGGGTGAATGTGGTGAGGTAACCAGACCTCATTTTTCTGGTAACTGTGAGTGTGAAGGAGGGAGAGGCGGGGGACTGGGAGCAGAGGAGGGTTTAGTGATCCACTGGGAATCACGTGTAGGTCTGCAATGTATGATTTGGAAGATGTGTTTGAGTTAATTTAGTAAGGATAGATGACGATTTGATGGTATCATTTTGTGAAAAAAAAAAAAAAAAATACGTAGATTTCTGTAGAGTTAGTGTTGTTAGGAAAGTTATAGAAGTTTGCTGGGTTCGGACAGAGGTTTGAATGCTTTCATTCCCTCTCGACTTGAACATGATACGTTTCCCCAGGAAATATTCGTAACGATTTTACATATATATATACATATATATATATATATATATATATATATATATATATATATATATAGTGTTGACTCGAAAATAAAGCCACTATATTATCTGTCTGTCTGTCTGTCTGCCTGTCTGTCTGTCTGTCTGTCTCGCTCTCTCTCTCTCTTCATCTATGTAAGTGCTTATAAATTTGTTTATTTATTTATTCTCAGTCATCCCACTGTAAACATCCGCCTGCAAACATTTCCAGCGATATTCTGATAAATATTCATCTCGAGCTTAGAGTCTAAGTTAGTGTGTATATTAAAAATTAAAAAAAAAATCTATATGAGCGATTAAAAGGTTTTTCGTTTTCCTGTAGACAGAATGACATGGGAAGTCCTAATTATAAGATCAGTCTCTGTAACTATCATTCCCATCGAACATTACGAAACGAAAGCAAAGAAGTATACCTTTGACAACAAACACGTTTTGATAGTGTGACATGAGCAACTCTTTATACCCTCCCACCCCCGGCCACCCACTCTCCCACTCACAGTTACCAGACATTTGGGATCTGGCTGCTGCTTCGTGACTACTCGTCGACCAACAATGCTCCCAACAGTGGGTAATGTGGAACTTTCCTGACTGTAGGTACAGTACAGTACCTGCCTGCAGCTATTCATCTACACTTCCATACATTTCCGGTGTGTAAAACAATAACACATATCATTTTAAGTGTTTATTTAATGATCATGTACACTCACGATCACTAGTTTCTGCTCGGGGGGTGCTCCTTTCGTACCCCTACATGCCCAGGGAAGACGGGAGGGGAGGACGAAACGAGCTCCACCCCCCTCTACCCCAGCTCCCAACCCTCCCCCATACCCCTACCCCACACAACCCCCTACTCGTCATTCTTAACTGGCAGTTACAACTCAAGCTAACTAATACACAAACAAAACACTAGGACATGTAAAAAGTATAAAATATAACTATGAACGCGATGCAGCAAGAAATTAATGCATTATAATGTTGAGTAAAACAAAAACGTTAACAACGGCCATCCCAGGACTCATGCTTTGGGTGCGTGTCTGTGTCTGCTTGTTTGGGCGTGTGTATGTCGGTGTGTGTGTGTAATTCACCGGGTCGGTCAGGATCACTTGATGGTCGTGATGGTCAGCTTTTACCCTCCGGGAAGGGAGCTGAAAGCTCATATAGTCCGATCTAAGGGCAAGGCTGTGACCTTCACACACGCACACACCCGTCCCCTTGCTCAAGGGGGACAGTAACCACCCACTTCGTCAGTGAAACTTTTCGCAACCTGAGCGAGGCGCGAACTCCCGTCCACCAGATGGCAAGCGAGAGCGTTACCACTGCACCAGTGTGTGTGTGTGTGTGTGTGTGTGTGTGTGTGTGTGTGTGTGTGTGTGTGTGTGTGGGTGGGTGTGCGTGTGTGTGCGTGTGCGTGTGCGCGTACGTGCGCAAAGCAGTGCACCCAACACAGGAGGCCTGAGGTGGCCGTTGTTAACGTTTTTGTTTTACTGTCAACGTCAATGTATTAATTTCTTGCTGCAGCGTACTTGATAGCTATAATATACTGTATACTTTTAACATATCCTAGTGTTCTGTGTTTGTATTAGCAATGGGACCATGAAATCAGCTTGAGATGTAACTGCCAGTTAAGAATGACGGGTTGGGTGGGTGGGTGGGTAGGGGAGTGGGGGAGGGTGTCTGCCCCCTTCCTCTCTTCCATCCTTCTTTCCTTCCGTCCTCTTCTGTCTTTCTTTCCTTCATTCTTTTCTTGCCCTTCTGCCTACGGGTGACTTTACACTCCCTCTTCTGTCTTTCTTTCCTTCATTCTTTCCTTTTCCTTCTGCCTGTGGGTGACTCTACCCTGAGTGACAAGCCAAATGGTTTCCTGTACACCAGGAAACCATTTACTAAGCTGGATGGTAACCATTTAACCAAATTTTGGCACCTGGTGGTTTTGTGAGTAATTATTGCGCTCCAGTCGGATTGAGCCGGTGAAGGTTTATATCCAAGGAGTGGTTGGGGTTGATTGCTCATGTAATGCCACTCAGGGATGAGTGAGGCTGGTCACTCTCATCTTAAATGTCTAGACCAACTGCCTAGCCCTGGGCTCCTACGCTCCTCGTTGGGCAATGTAGAGTTGGATGATGGATGGATGGATATTTTATATATATATATATATATATATATATATATATATATATATATATATATATATATATATATATATATATATATATATATATATATATATTGTGAAAGTCCTGTAATTTGAATGGCAGGGGACTGAGGGCCATTCGGACTATTGTTTAATTTTTGGACTACTGGGTGGAGCCTCTTAATGAAATGTGGAGGGAGGTGAAAGAGGTTAAGCATGAGAGTGCTAAGGTTACTTTAAAGATAATGGGAAAGGCGAGAAGGAGAAAGTGGATGTCATATGACACATGGGATGTAGTTCAGAAAAGGAAGGAGGTGAAGTGCAGAAGTGAAGCACAGCATGTTGATGGTCAGGTAGTTGAGGTTCTTAGAGCACAGTACTGGAGTTTACATTCTGAAGTAAAATGAGTCGTTAGGTGTGATAAGAGGAGGCTATATGATAAAAATGCAACAGAGACAAAAATTAAGGAACGTAAAAATGACGGTCAGAACACGAAAGCAGCGTATCAGTCCATGAGGGATTTACCAGGGACTGACAAGAGAAGGAAGGAAATACTTGCAAGAAATAGAAATGGTAGCTTGGTTTCTAAAGATCTGGATAGAAAAGAAAGATGGAAAGAGCATTTTGAATCCTTTCCAAATAGACCAATCCCAGCAGAAGAGGACATTTTCCCAGCAGAGAGAGATTTGCAAACAGAAACGGGGGATATAACCTTAGAAGACGTAACAAAATCTATAAAGGAATTAAAGAATTTTAAAGCCCCAAGAGAGGACAGAATATTTCCGGAAATGTTTAAGGTGGAAAATGAGTTGATGAATGCCATTTTACAACGTTTTAATGTGGCTTGGGATAATGGAGGGATATTACAAGAGTGGAACCAGTTGATGGATATGTGAGATGGTCTCGCTGGAAATGGCTAGGGAACATATATAGAAAAGAAGGCAGTGTACTAAAGGACGTGCCAGAGTGGACTGCTAGAGGAAGAAGAGGCTGAGGTAGACCGAGGGAAACTTGTTTGAGGATACTGAAAAGAGAAGCAGGGGATGAGTGTTGGTGGGACCTAAAGGAGATGGTAAGAGACAGATATTGGTGGAAATAGTTCATCGAGCCCCTATGGTTCTCGTGGGGTGCCACAGGAAATGATTGATTAAGCCAGTAGTGATACACCTGTGTCTACTGCTGCTAAAAACTATGCGCCTTTAGTTTCTGAATATATGGCTTGTAGTGGATTTCAGCGTATACTTTCTGAAAACTAGGCTAAAGAACGTCAATAGATTTGCCGTCGTCATACGTTTTCAGCATGTCGCTAAAACAATTCCAATTAATCGAAAGACAAGAACGATATATATATATATATAGTGAAAACTGCTTCGACCAAATTATTACTAGGTATGTAATGCTAAATCGATGGTTATATCCTGTTTGTGATTTATTGCGCGTTTGATTGCGGAGTTACATTTAACTGTTTCCACTTGCATGGCACGCTATTTTTCCGCCATATGTTGACAAAAAATAGGGCGATACGAAAAAAAATGCTAACGTGATAGAAGTCACAAGATAAAGAGGAGAAAAGAGAAACAGGGCAGATGAAGATGGGAGGGGAGCAGTTAATTATGATCAGGGGAAAAGACAAAGTGAGATGTTAATGAGCGAGGAAAGTGCGCAGTGATAGCAAGGGAGTGGAATACTTAGAAATAATGTGACTGGAGATCACAGTGAGGGAAAGATGATATAGGGGTTAAATGCACAGGGGATTAACAGGAGAAAATACAGGATGCATGAATAGCTATGAACCTGACATGAAAAGACGGGAATACTTACTGTATAGTGATGGGAGGAAAAGAAGAGGCAATAAATAACAGACTAGGTAAGAAGAAGAAATAAGTATATGAGGAAGAAGAAGAAAAAGGGGAATCAACATAGAATGAACAGAGGATGAAGAAAGCAAAATACAAAGAAGGAACGCAAGAAGATGAGGATAAGTATACAGAATGTACAAAGAGAGAATGGAAGGTCATACGAAGATTGAGGAACCAAAGGGAAGAGGCAAATTTGGAAGCTGATAAATAAAAGGAGAATAGGCATATATAGAAAAGGCAATGAAAAAAGAAAATACAAAGAGTGAAGAAAAAGAAAAGTACCAAGGTATAAATAAAAAAAAAAAGTGAATAAAAATATCAGACATTCAAATATGGAACATACATCAATGGAAATCAAAGAGAAACAAGCAGTAAAGTAGGACAAACAGAAAGAAGGAGTATAAAAGACATATGAATACAAGAAAGGAAAAGCGTAAATGGTAAGGGGAAGTATGGAAGAAACTGGCATAACGACTGCTTGACCTGATCAGCATAATGAGATTGTATATGACGAACTCTGCCAAGTTAGAGTAGTTAGACTTGTAGGATGGTAGACACAATCGGGAACTGAGGTTGTAAAACGTCTCCAACGACATCTGGATACTTTATTTAGAAGAGGTTTGTCCTAGTCTTTGAGTGTGTAGTTGCTTTCTGATTCTCAATAATTTCGTTGGGATAGCGATAGGGAGGGATCATAAGTACCAAGTGCAATCATGTAAAGCAAAGTTAATGAATTCTTTTATCTGTACACAAGCGAGCCTTCTCAGCCATGTCAGCCTTTGACAATAGGACGCATGTCAGCGCCAGACAGTACATTCGTGCCAGTAGCTCGACCATCATAACACGTTGGGAGCAGAAAACATTTCAGTAACTGCACCACATAACAGCTATACAGCTGGACACATACATTAGCATACATATTACAATCCCCCCCCCCGGGGAAAAAAGATGTCTCTCAATGTGGTGTACTATAGAAGCAGAAATTAGTAAAAGACAACCAAAGTACTAAGATAACATTGATAATATGAGTGGATAACAAGAAAATTATATGAAAGTATTAACACTAGGTGGCCACTATACTAATAATAAGAGCATACTAGTTAATAGTTAGATATCTAATTAAATTATAGGAGTCCATGTGGAATTCTAAGGAATAAATTTAATTAGCGTACACACAAACTAGGACGGTAACAAGTTCAGTTAATAATATGATGCGCTTAGTGAAAATAATTATAAACAGGATAACAACAAGATTAGAGAACATATAAAGAAGGTGATTGGAAAAAAATATTGATATACATTATAGTGATGAATAATAAAACTGCATGAGCATAATAATTGGTTATTGAAGATGTACGACATATTCACGAGAGAGTAAGATCTCGAAATAAATACATAATATCCACACAGTTAGTTGGATGCCCTCATGTCTGCACACAAATCAACACTGCATGGGTAGAGGTGGAGTTGACGGTGGGGCGGTTGGTGGTTGCCTCTGGGTTGTGGGTTGTCATGTTCCCAGCCAATTGTCCTAAATTTCTGGATCAGGCTGTGTTTTCTTGACTTCAACCCCGGATTTACCAAGTTCAACTGTTTTTCCTGGTTCTTTTCTGTCCTAATTTCATGGAGTAATTTTTCCATACACTTAACACAGCAATGAACAAAAATCACTATAACCAACCTTCCTATTAGGGTGAATGCAATAGGTGGATACACAAAATGAGGGCTCAAGCAAGAGTGATGAAGGAAATGAGACATCTGAACACTTGCGGTCAGAATTGTTTACACAGTCAGTCATGTTTAACTAAGGAGAGGTAATATTTAGTTAACCAATGTGGAAAATAGAAGATATTTTAATAGGCACAAAGACTTTAACCCGCGGCGTCCCGGGGATGTACTTCCACGTCCTCACGTTTTGTCACAGCTAATCCCGGGGACGTACTTCAACGTCCTGCAATTGCAAGGTTCATAATTTCCACAATTTTCAAAATTCGCGCTAGATTTTCGTTTCGCCCGGGTACCCAAGTCTCCCCTACCTGCCGCCAGGCGGGCAGCGTCCTAGACCCCGCGTGACCCGCGCTCGCCCTTGTCTCAGTCACTCACCTGCTAGCAGTGACCCAGGTCAGACATGGCACGGAAAGGTCTCTCAGACGAAGAAATCGCATCCGTCCTGGAAGCCTTCACTGGAGACAGTGATTCTCCACTCGATGATGATATGGTGGATCGCTATTACGTCCAGCCAGAGGAAGAAATAAGTAGCAGTGATGAGGAGGTCCCTTCACCCCGAAAAACGCGGTATGTGACATACCGTAAGGCAAGGGAAGGCCAGCCTGCTCCCCAACCATGTGCAAAGCTATCTCTCCATCCTGAATCTGATAAGGATGAGGATGAGGACGATGTGGATGACGGAGGCCTAGGACGTGATATCGCCGCGTGGTTGGGAAAAGAGAAAATATCACCACGAGGATCAGAAGGTGGGACGAGACGACACATAAGGTATGGTGAAAGTACTTTGTGCTCGTACGTGGTGCTCGTAGGCCTAGGGTAGAGGAGGTTGATCACTCCCCAGCACTTCTTTCGCCCCTGAATATTCCCAAACTTCCTCCCCACAGCCCCAGGATGTGGGGAAAGGAAATAAAGGGAAGGGAAAGGGTAAAGGAAAAGGGAGAGGGAAGAGAAGTGCGAGTGATGAGAGGCGCCGCTCTCCACCTCCCCAACCTCCCCCACCACCCTCACCTCCCCACCCTGACGAAGGGGACGATGGTGACGTGGTTAGTGTAAGTGGAAAGAATTGTTATCAAAACTACACCCACTGTGTAAATCTGGTCAGTAAATATGTGATAACAAGGAAATAAAGTGGAAACGGGTGTAATGTTAGCATGAATAAAACGTATAAGTTGAACATTACTGTAAGTTGTCATAACTGATGTCACGAGTACACCCACATTCTGGTCAGTAAGTATGTGATAGGAATTATATACAGTGGAAGATGTTGTAATGTTAGTAGTAAGGTATTTTATAAGTTGATTACTAGTGTAAGATGAAACAAATGATATCGCGATAACACTCCCTGTGTAAGTATGCGCAAATATGACACTCAGTTCCATCGTAAGTTCAGAAATGATGTGATATCAATTATATCAAGTGTTTACATGTGCAATGTTAGTGGAGAATTATTATATAAGTACAAAAATAGGTTGTAAGTTGAAATAGTTGTCATAGCGACTTCACCGTGTGTGTTATTATGCGCTATTATTACGCTATATATTTACGTAAGGCCTGAAATAATCTCAAAACAGTTCTATAAAGTTGAAAAGTGTATAATAATATTAGAAAAGTATTATGTAAGTAGAAAAAGCACAATACGAGTTGAAACAACAGTCACAGCGAGTTCACTCACTACGTAAATAAGCGCTAACATTACGCTAAATGTTATCAAAAGGCCTGTGAATACGTAAAAACAGTTCAATAAAATGTAATATGGTATAATGTTATTGCAGAAGTATTATGTAAGTAAAAAAAAATTATATGTATCATGATTTTAGAATGTTAGCGATTCATCGTGACCAAGTTGGCCGATTTTGCTCATTTCGCACGATGGTACAATGCTTATTTCTGCTCTATTTTTGTATAAAATCCAATATACTCTTTTATCACATGTTTTTATGTTTGTAATAAATTCATTTCTACTTACTTTCATTGGTTTCCCAGACTTATAAGACCATAGAAAACGTTTGAGGCTCAGACCGCCTAGGGAGAACACGGGGCCAGGTGGGACCAAGGCATACCTGGTTAAGCTAATTAGGGACCCCGGGGACCAATTTCTTTGCCACCGACCATTGTTTCTGACCAAAAGCGAAAGTTTAAGCAAAAAAAAAAAAAAGGTCAAAAAATGGTCAGGATTGGGGGGTACCAGTGGTCGAAAAGTGGTCGGGACGGGGCGGGTTAAAGTTATGTGAACGGACAGCAAAGTGTTGGTGTGTATGGCATGTAGAGTGAGAATTTGACTTGATGGAGCAGTAGTCTGGAGCAATGCTAAACCCAGAAGCTTCGAGTGACTTGACAGGTATGTTTGGACAGGTAACTCTGTCAAATGATAGTGTTGGCTTGGGCTCCACCTTACCCTCCAAACTTCTTATTTTGGTTATGTTATGGGATAGTTACTGTAACTGGGGAAGGCGGTGGCCGAATCGGTAAAGAGTTAGCCAGCAGTTCTAATGGACTCAGGTTCAAATCCCCACTGGGCAGGGAACAGTTTAAGGATTTTAATTCCATTGAAAAGCAGACTTTATAGATCTACTAGAAGACCCGCAGACATGTCATAAAAATACCCCAACTAATACCAGCCCTAGCGTGTATTCAATATAGACGGTGGGTGTTAATGCCAAACTGGTGACATGTGGAGGTGTGTGGATGGAGGAGGACTACTGGGCTTTGGAAACGAGGTGTGAAGCCTATATCCAGAGTCGAACACAGTAAAAAACTAGAATGGCACTCAACAGAGCGCATACCCTCACCAACGCACTATCTCGCAGTGTTAAAGTGAAAAAAAAATCCTGGATCCGTATCTTTATCCAGATCCTCACCAAAATTTATTGCAGTATATTCTGGGCCAAGGCCTACTTTTCTACCAAGTTTCGTGGAAATCCGTTTGGTAGTTTTTGTGTAATCTTGCTCACAAACCAACCAACCAGCCAACAAACAAAGGGACAGGGATGAAAACATAACCTCCTTGGCAGAGGGAAAAAGTGAGTATGGAGAACGGGAATAGGTGTGAAAGAAAATGCAAAAGAAATAGTTTTTACTTAAAAGTTAGGGAATAGATCGTTCTCACATGGGGTAGCTGTGATAGGAAGGATATTAAAGGGAAATGCAGGACAGCGACAAGGGGACTGGGCAACTGTCGAATACGAGTGTAAGAGTTCTGACAAAACATAAGTCACAGACATATGGTCGTGATATAGAAAAAAGATTTCGGAGTACACAGGTCGTGATAAGGAAGACAGATATCAGAGTACACAGATGAGGTGTAAAGAGAGCCACTAAAAGGCAGAGGGAAGGAAATTAGTTGCAAGAGATCAAAGGTGACTGATGAGCGAACAGGAATATAGACTATGATATTCATGGGAAGGAAGGTAGCTTCTGATTCAGGATAGTACAATTCTAGGTTTCAGAAAGGAAAAATAGGATCATAACTAAAAATAGTGCAAATCCATTCCAAAACTAAACGCAGATCTGACATCGAAACAAGGTCTAGGATTACGTGACCACTGAGAGCAATAACTAACAGGTTAACGAAATCCTCCACTGCAGCATTAATGATTGGAGCGAGAGAGACAATGATTTAAGATGATAGCTGGTATACAATATATCTGTGACAGAATACACCTTACCACTCTGTTTCTCTAAGACATCCGAAAATTTGTTCATCTGGGAGCCTATTTCATTCATATATACAACAAAATTACATAGTAACTCATGGTGAACTTTCAGCAACCTATCCTGTGCTTCTAAGGTTGAGGCAAATCATTCCAATTGTTCGTGATATGCCGACAAATCACTAGATGTTGCTTAGCCCAAAACACCAAAAAGAACAATGCCACCTAGATCAAAGAGACCTCGCTTTGCACGCGAATGTGATCTTCCGACACGGCCATTGTGGGGGCAGGGATGCCTTTAAACTAACGAGAAATTTCTCAGTCCAAACAAGTTTCCACTGAAGTTCAAACAATGGAACCCAGAATGATCCAACTACATGTTTGTTTACTATGGGAGCGAGTATGGATCGTATGGTGGACAGTTGACCAGCAAATTTTAGAGGTTCCTGGGTGACTGTTATCAAGCTCTAAAAGATCATAACGAGCAGAGATGACGTCCTCCTACTAACATTACTTGTCCTCGGGAAACTGAGGATATATGAAAACTGGCACACTTCTTTCCCATACCAAACATCTTTCTGAACCATTGATATTAATGTTAAGTTACAAGTCAAATAAAGCTTTCTTTTCGATTCTCTTACCTCGCTTTCTTTTCTTCCACTTTCACCCTACCCTCTCTTCTCTCCCAGATTCAGCTTCTAATTTAATGAAAGAAACTGGCTATGCTTCCTTGTGAAACAGGCCAGAATCTGGTCAGTATAAAGTTTCTGAGCTTTTCGATTTCAAAATGTAATTTTATGCACAAACTGCACTGTAAGTGATTCTAAAATTATCCGCATATATTTTGAATTCTGCGTGGGGAAGTTGATAAGAAATAGGCAGTAAATCTAGATTATTTTTATGAAAGACCTGTTTCCAGTATTACTTTTTCTTCTTATTCTCTCCATCTTTTTTTTTTTCCCCTTTTTATCATTCATTTCTCCTCTATCCTCCTATTATCTACTCAATTTTATCTTTCCAGAATCTCAGATTCTGTCTCCCTTCCTTATTATATTTCCTTCCTTTCATTCGTCTCTTCTCTTCCTCCAAGAACTTTTTTTTTTTTTCATCGCCTTTCAGATGAGGTTTTGTTTTTGTTTCTCTTATCTCGATTTCTTCTCTCTCCTCCTTTCACTCTACCCTCTTTTCTCTCCCACCGCCTCGCTTTCTGACCTGTTTCTTTTCACTCTTTTTCCTCTCATCCCATCTCTCCGTCATCCTATATCTGTTATAGATACATTTATGGCAAATGGTCAGACGAAGTTCTATCCATAGTGCCACCTCTCCATGCCTTCCTCCGTGGTACGCGGGCATCTGGTAGCCCTCATGACCGGCCTTTCACACCATCATATTGCAGAGCTTCTTCTATCAGAATTCTTTATTCCCTGAACTGCATCTCTTTGAAACTCGCCTCCCCAGAGTGGTTTCCTCCCAAATTTCAACCTACGGCTGTTCAAGTCCAACTGTTACAGATAATTTTTATGAATGAAGGACACTCGTGATCTCGCGTATGGATTATTATATTTTATTCATTTGTTTTTCCTTCCTCTGTTCTATCATAAAAAAAAAAAAAATCGTCTCAGTATACTCGTATTTCCCTCTCATATTTCACTTCATATTCTTTCTTCTTTCATTTCAGTTGCTCTTTTTTTTTTTCAGTTTTCCTTGCGTCTTATTTTCTGATATTTAACACCTCATCTAAGGTCACCTAAACACAAGGCCTGAGCCTGAGCGAGCGGCCCACTTGATGTCGTTACAGGGGAAGGTGAACCACCCCTTTGCTAGATCTGCTTGATGAACTTATACCTCTTCATGATGTCAGTTTGCGAACTTGTACTTCATCTTATATTGCTCACTCAGTTCTTAAAAAGCTAGAATATTCAGTGCTTACAATCACGATCCCTAGTTTTTCTACCCTCATCCACCCATTGCGAGAAGGAGGTGAAAGACACAGTAAGAATAATAAGGACAGGTGAGTGGATTTTGGACGTTCCGCAGTGTGTGTGTGTGGTGTGTGTGTGTGTGTGTGTGTGTGTGTGTGTGTGTGTGTGTGTGTGTGTGTGTGTGTGTGAGAGAGAGAGAGAGAGAGAGAGAGAGAGAGAGAGAGAGAGAGAGAGAGAGAGAGAGAGAGAGAGAGAGAGAGAGAAAGAGAGAGTTGAGATGAGATGCCAATAGTTTTTCCGCTTGACTTTCAACAAGACTACCCTTCAGGGGGTAAAGAAACTAGAGATCGTGACGGTACATTTCGCCTCTCCTCTGGCAAAAATCTTGCTGTTGACGTACCTGAGCAATAATGTAATTAGTTTCAGATTCTTGACACACGGGGCTTGAAATGGCCAACTTGATTTATAGTGTTAGTCTGTTCGAACACCTTCAGAAGTTTTCAAGAATTTGATGGAATAATTTCTTCCTTCAGTAATAAAAAATTGTTGAAAACAAACTATCCAACGATCTCTATTTCTCTCTGTATGGTCTGAAAGAGCTATGACTTGATGGTTTCTCTGTTAATATGATTATATCACAGTGCATTAATTACATGATCAATATACTACTCAATAACTGTCATTCAACGAGAATATGAAATGTAATTGCACTAAATAGATATTTTCCAACCTCTCTCTCTCTCTCTATATATATATATATATATATATATATATATATATATATATATATATATATATATATGCACACACACACACACACACACATTCTGTATGAATATAACGGGCGCATTAACTTAGTAGCGATAAAAATGGTGAAACACCCCAGATTTTTGCAGCGCTACTCTGAACTCCGACACGTACAGTATTCATAGCAGTTGGAGAGGGACGGGGGAAGGATTGGTGGTCTTTGCTTTATCTTGTTTCTCTGGGTTTGTTTTCATGCTTGTTTCACTTTTCATTTCTTTTTTTTTCTCCTGTTTTGTTGTCTGGGTTATTCTGTTAATGCTTTCTTTTCTTTTGTTGTGCCTCATTTCTCTTCTTATTATTCTTCCGTATATTCGATGACCTACTCATGTTTTCTCAATTATTCTTTTCATACTTTGAGCCCCTCGTCATTCATCCTTTTTTTTTTTTTTTTTTTTTTGTACACATTTGTAGGTATAAGTTTACTGTCCGTTCCCTGGGGCCTAGCATTCCTCCTACTTAGTATCATACGCACACGCATGTCACCACTTCGGCGCAAACACAGACCATCCATATTGAATTCTTGGTAGGACTGTCTTATATAGAATTGGATTGGTATTAGCGGGGTTGTTTTATGACATGTCGGCCGGTCACTAGTAACTCAGCAAAGTTTATTTTAATGAAATTCGGTTCTTTTAAACTATCCCCTTCCCAGCCCTGATTCGAACCTGCTTCCTTTGGGACAGTAGACCACCTCTTTATCGACTTGATCTCCTCCTTCCCCTTTTCACCTACTTTCTCGTATTTCCATCCTCCCATTTTTAATAATCATCCTTTTTATGTTTGCTTTCCTCTTTATCTTGTGTAGGTAATTTTTTCCCATGTGTTCATCTTGGCACTATGTTATATTGCATCTCTCATTTTAGCCATTGTTGTTCTTTACTTGCGTGTTTTCCTCTTTCTTTTCTTTGTTCTGCCTTATTACCTTTTTTTTTGGTAGTTTATGTGAGTACTCATTACTGATTTCCCCTCCCCCCTCCAAATATTTGTTTTTAGGATTATCCTTTTGATACACGTTATGCTTGTTCTCCTCCACATTCTTTTTCATATTTTCTTTATCTTCCTCTTCTCTTTTTCCCTTTTCCTATAAAACAGGAAGATTCAGTATAAATTAAATTTGCTTTCCAATACACTAACCTGTTCAAATGGGTGCTATGTATACATCAGAGAAACTTAGCTCAGACCTCCCATGTATTGGTCGTTTTTTCTGTTCTACACATGTTTGTTATCCTCTCCAGGCTTGTAGCTTTTTTGTTTTTGTTTCTTTCTTTTTTTCTGGATCCACATCGACCGATATATATATTGCTTGCCTCTTTGTCACTCACACAGTCATTTACTGAGTTATTGTCCTTTTTTTTTTTTTTTTTTTTTTAAGAAAGGGGTTCAGGCCTTATAGGTGGTGTTTAAAATAAGCGACATTTTGCAGAGTGGTCGACCTCCACCTGACCAGGTGTCAGTCATGGTGGGACCACCTTAGGCCGACCACCACGGAAAGGCAACCACTTGGAGTCCTGGCCAATGCTGGTATACAAGATTTTTTTTTTCTTTTTTAACTTAAGAACACAAGATTTTGCTTAGTGACCGAACTACGCATTGACATTTTTTTGGGGGGGGGCAGGGTGGAACCTCCATTAATTCATGAAGAGAATAATTTAAGACACGGTTAGATATAGCTTTGTTAGGCCTGATTCATTGGTAGAATGATGTTTCGTCTTGTACTACAATATTTCCGCTCTTGTTCCATTTCCCTATGTCCAGACATATTAATCTGGTGGCACAATGGTTATTTTCGGGTGAACCTCGTTCCGAAACATATACAAAGTTTTATTGCATTTTCTGATACTTTGGGATGTAACCATCAAAATAAAAAAGTGCACCCAGCTGGCACACTTGAGCGTTTCAAAATGGAGGCCGAAATCCAATATGGCCGCCTGCATGAATGATGATGCTAATAAAACATGTTTAGCTATCCTTTTCAGTTTTAAATTTTCTTCATACAGTAACAATATTAACTTTTCCTATCAGAACAAGCACTAAACAAAATGATCACCTGTAAACTACACATTGTAACATTTTGTTTTAACGATTTTTAAGTTTTTATGATCATTTTCAGGTGCTGATAGAAGAAATTTTGAATGTTAAATTGCTATCATCAAAGTCAATAAAACAATAAAGATGTTGCATTTGAAGGGGTCTCTAAAATGTTGAGTGGAAAAAAAGTATCCACAAAACATAGAGCTCTGCGCATCATAGCTGAGGAGTTGTTTTGCACGAAATTATTCAGAATGATATCCACGGTTATTCTGAGCTGATGACAGAACTAAACCTCAGAGCAGCACAAAGTAGAACAGCAAAACTATGGATCATTGTCCTTGTGAAGTCAGTATTTCTGATGATGCAGTTTGTTCGTGCTGAACGAGAAAGTGATTGGCTTCTCCATTTGCATGCCATCAAAGAGATGCTTCCTTATTTCTTTGCTAGTGGTCATGCCAATTATGCAAGGTATGCCTTGTATTACTTTCATTCTATGAGCAATCTGACTGATGAAGTGCTTCAAGACTTCATGGACGGAGGTCATATATTGCGACATCAACCAGGCATCTGGAATGGCATCTGGTCTGACCAGTATATTGAGACAACTTGCATGCGTTATGGCCATAGTCCAGGAGGAATTATTCGAGTAACCCATCAACCAGCAGCATTGAAAAGGTGAGCTCTTGGACTACATATCTGCGCTCAACTGAAAAAAGATGTATCCATGCTTGATGGGAACGCACAGTCCACAGGCATGACCCATAAGGAAGAAGGTCCTTCAAGGATACGAAGTGATGAAGTGGACAGAGCAAAAATTCGGGAGAAGCGTCAAAGTTGCATAGATCCACTGAAAGGTGAGAGCCATCCACCTGGACTTATTAATGTGGTTACAGGTAGGATATGTGCAGAGCATGTCAGTGCTGACAGGGCTGTTGAACTGGGAGCAGCTATGATGAAAACATTTGAGGAAGGATGGCCACAGAGTTTTCATAAGCCACTCACAAGACCAGTTGTGTTCATGTCAACTTCAAGAAAAAAATTAAAGTGGACAGTATATCTGTGTTTGATACCATATTGATCTATTCAAGAGAGCTTTGTCTTCAAACCTCTAGGAACATCAACATAGAGATGTTATCTCCTTTGAGTTGGCTGCATTCCCACCCTCAATATTCCAGGAAAAGACAGGTGATATGAGACTGTCACCTTCCAAAGCCACCCTGAACGCCAAAATCCAAGTGGAAGTATCTGATCGCAGAACGGTCCCAGTTGATGCTATAATACTTGATGGGTGTGCAATTGTTGTCAAATGGCCAAGCAAAGGTGTCATAGAAGATTATATACTAAAGTTTGTGCAGTACATATGTCATTGTCTTTTAGCAGCAAACACACGTCTGGTCTTTGACAGATATCATAGTGGAAGCATAAAAGAGGCAACACGAGCAGCTAGAGTTGGGAAGGAAGCAAGTAGATGCCACAGACTGTCACTGGCAACACCTCTGCCACCACATAAGGTCTGCTCATCTGTTACACACAATTAATCCCAGGTGATTAATCTCATTTGTGAGTATCTATGTGAGCACACTGATCTACTGCCACACAATGACAAACACCTTGTGATTACACGTAAGGAACCAGTACCAGTAGAGCTTTGTAATGGAATCAAAACAAGTAGGCCTGACTTGCGCACTACACATGAGGAAGCTGATATTATTGTGGTGCAGCAATCTGTCCATTTGGCAAGGTCAGGAAGTCACAGCATTAGAACTGTTGCTCGTGACACTGACATATTTGTCCTGCTATGCCACTTCTATAAGCAAGAAAATCTTGCCTGCAATATGGTAATGACTGGAACAAGCCCATCACGATCAAGTGCAGATATCAAAGCAACAGTTGAGCAAAATCAAGATGTTCTCAATAATCTATTACCTGCCCATGTTCTTGCAGGATGTGATAGTGTTTTTTTATTTATGGGGGTATTGGTAAAGGAGCAATGTTAAGGGCAATAAAGAGTGGGAATACACTTACTAGATTAGGGTGGCAACAAGAAGAGCTGACTGATGTTACTGCTGAAGCCACAAAATTCATTGCAGCATGTTATGGCTTTCCAAATGAAAACAACATGACATCTTTAAGATATACCGTGTGGCAATCAAAGACGGGCAATCTTCTGCTTACCACAGCACCAGAGCTAAATGCTTTGCCACCAACAACAGACGCATTTGAAGAACATGTTTGCAGAGCCCATTTACAGGCAGCAATTTGGAGAAGCTCCCTTGATCCAGAGCCACCAGAAATGAACCCTCTTCATTATAGGTGGACCAAGGATCCTGATTCAAAAATGTTGGTTCCAATTGGCTTGCCACCTGATGTTTCTCCTGCACCACTTGATATCCTAAAACTAATCAAATGTGGGTGTCAATCCCGCACCCCATGTTCAACTGCCTGTTGCAGTTGTGCTGCAGCACAACTTTCTTGCTCACTGTTTTGTGCTTGCCATGGAACTTACTGCCACAATCCTCAAAGTAAATCAAGAGTGTCAGTTGAAGAAGAGGAAATTATGGAGGAAAGTATGGACATGGGAACGACAGACATTTAATATATTAATTGTAAATGTGTTTAGTTTATCATTTTTTATATTTCTAAGCAACATATATTTTTGATGTAAAACATTTTGATAAACTTTGAAGGGCGTAATTGGTCAGACATTTTGATATAAGGGATATGAACATTTTAGTTGTGAAAAAGATTATGATTTAAATACGTTTGCTGGAATTGACATGTTAAATATTTAAAATGTATGCTGACAGAAAGACCTAATTCTCCATCCTTTCCCTGTATACTTTGTTAAGAAAATGAAATATTGTGTTAATACCTGGTGATAGTCTAACAGGGTACTGTAATCACATTTGGTGCATTTTTTAAGCAATTATAATTAATTGGGTAATTTTTCTTTTCACAATTTACATATATATAATATACTTTGTTATGCCTAGAATTTCTTGAAATAATTCTACAATTGAATGATGTAATATTAGCAAACTAGTGACAATAGTAATCAAATATTGTAATTTTTCATTTTTTCGGGCGGCCATTTTGGATTTCGGCCCATATAACAAAATGCTCGTGTGCCAACTGGGTTCACTTTTTTTTTTTTTTTTTTCATTAGTAGGGACCAATGTATCAAAAAATGCAATAAAACTTTGTATATGTCTCGGAACGAGGTTCAGTGAAATTCCTCCAGACTACTGTATATCGCTTTCTGTGCTCTCACTGTTCGCAACGTGGGCGAGGATAGCCTTGGTCTTTACTTTTTTTCCAGAGTGACAATATCCCCGATAAACATGGTAAGAACTTTTTAGGTAATAAGTGACTATTTCTCTCTCTCTCTCTCTCTCTCTCTCTCTCTCTCTCTCATTTTACTCCCGTTGTATCATTTCCCCCCCCCGCGCGCGCGCGTGCGTGCGTGTGTGTGTGTGTGTGTGTGTGTGTGTGTGTGTGTGTGTGTGTGTGTGTGTGTGTGTGTGTGTGTTTTGTCGAATTCCCAGTTTTCCTCTTTAAGCAATCTAAATTTACCAGCTTTTTCTTATGACCTTGCTTCCTCCTTTTCTTTAATCTCATCTCCTTATCCCTGGACCTATCTTGTCTCTTTTTTCCTCAAGTGCGCATCTCTTTCCTTATCTTCCCCATTTTGCTTCTTATTTCCTTTTCATCTTTCACTTTTGTCGATTTCTTTTCTTCCATCTTTCATTCTAACCAGTTCTCTTCATTGTTCCTTCATTCCATGCTTGTTTCCTTTTAACGCTTCCATGTACGCCTGTTTCCTATGCCTGTCCTTTTATTGTTTATTCCTTTTGCTTTCTTTACGTCTTCCAGTTTTGTCTATTTTGTTTTCATTTTTATGGCCGTCTTATTTGATTTCCTTTTACTAATACCACTTTCTTTATTACTTCCCGTTTTCGTTGACATCTTTTCCTTTCTACTGTCACCTTCCCTTATATGTACATTCCTTCTCAGTTCCCCTCATTCTTTGGTGCTAATTGCCTTATTTACTTCTTCCATCAATGTTTATTCAGTTTTTCTATCGGCCTGTTATGTCACTTATTGCCTTCTTCATTCCCACTTCTTTGTATGCCTACCCTCTTTTCTTTCCCTCTCCTGACTGTGCTTTTCGTTTCTTCTGTCCCATTTATATATATATATATATATATATATATATATATATATATATATATATATATATATATATATGCCTTTTCGATATTATTTTTATTTTCCAGCTCTTTTTAGTAATTATTCACTTATTCAATTCTTCCCTTATGGAAATTTTTTTCTGTTTGCCATATACAATAAAACTATTCTCCTCTTCTTCTCATCTCCCTTATATGCCTTTTGTCTTCTTCATGTCCTATCCATCCTGTGGTTATTTCTTTCTTCTTCCACCTTCCCTTATATGCTAATTTCTTCTTTTTCCCTATCCATATTATTACTTGTCATCTTTTTTTTCTTTCTCTATTTACTAGTATTCCTTTCACTTCATCTTATTAAGGCTTAATCTTATTTTACTTTTATGTATTCTCATATTCATCTCTTTCCTTTATACAGCTTTATCCTCTTTTCCCTTTCCGTGTTTTTCCCGTTTCATTATTATCGCGTATCCTGTCATCTCATTGTCACCATGTCCTTTCCTCTTTCATTATTACCTCATTTTGTTTTCTTCCTTGATCAGAATTAACTGCTCCCCTCACCCTTCATCTTCCATGTTTCCTTTTTCTCCCTTTTATCTTGTTCCTTCCGCCTTCTCTGCACTTGATTCCCATTCGCCATTCGTCACGTCCCTTCTTTATACCCTTATTCTCTCATTTGACCCTTGTCCTATTTGTTGTTTTTAGTGTTTTATGGAAAAACAGGTTGCAACTCTGATACTAAAAAAGGTAACAAATCACATGTAGGGAAATGATTATACTTCGATATTGCCTGATAAATAAAGCTATTATTTATCACACAGCAGTTATTACATATTTGGAAAACAGATCACCAGAGAATCGCAGCGTGGATTCCGGAACAATAGTTCTTCTCTCCTTAATCAACAGTCTTGTTTCAGCGATATAATGGAAACGTAGGACAAAGACGAAATCCGTTGACTTTATGTGTTTCAGCTTTCAAAGATTGGTAACGAGCAACTGTTACAAAAGGCGCATGGATTCACTGGGAGTGGGCTGAGGTATAACAGCGAATTAGTGTGTTTAAGAAGAGAGTTGTAAAAGAGAGAAATCAGTCGATGTATGTTATGACTGGAATGTTACAAGGTTCGATGTTGGTCGATATGTGTTTTTTACTTTCATAAATGATAACGATGAAGGTTAGTGGTCGAAAAAATATCCCGACTTGCTAATGATACAATTACACAGCAACAAATAAACCGGCCAGTGCCAGTAGTCCATATAGTTCATGGTAAATAGTTTAACTGGGACTATTCCACCCCCCCCCCGACTCTCTCTCTCTCTCTCTCTCTCTCCACACACACACACACACACACACACACACACACACACACACACACACACACACACATAACTGTCTGGATAGAGTCTTTTACATCTGTGATGAAGTTGTCGTTAGGGAACAACAGAAATATTAGAGACATTTTAAAAAAGCGTACTATGAATACTTTGGAGTGATACTTGGAGACCAGGACAAGTCATGGGCTTCCCATAGACTCTGCTCAACAGTATTTGTGTTGAAGAATTCAGGCAATGGACAAAAGAAACATGAAAATTTCATCGGTTTCGCATTTCATACCTCCCAACTCCCTTATGACCTGCTGCTCATGGACCAGTTGTACCCTTCCCAGTACCACCTGAGAACCTTGAAAACGTATATTGTTACTCAGACCAAGAAAGCAGTGGCAATAATGACGATGTACACGTACAGCGTGATAGCGATAATACAGAGGCTCAAGTTTTTTCATGGCATATACCACATGACCTGGTGAGAGACTTGGGCCTTGCAAAGGAGTTTGGTGGGACTGTAGGTTCCAGACTAAACTTCAGAAATGTTTTTGCACCCGGCATATCATATTCCTGATACTGGAACCGAAAAAATGGTATTCTCCCACACTTTAAACAAGATGATTTTGTTTGCAGATCCTGCTGGAGTAATAGAAATGTTTAGTATTATTTACAGTGTAGATGAGTGGTAACTATTCATCACTAATATGTCTTGAATACGTTCTTTTACGTAGTGGTAACATCTGTGATTCTGTTCCTGTAACTCATTAAAATGCTTGATTCAAGATGTTTAAATAGGTGGTTATTCATTACAATTTCAAATACTTTACCAAGAGAAGAGTGATAGCTGATCATTCATCATCTAATACGTTGTTGCCACATGAGAAGCGTAGGAGCCCGGAGCTAAACAAATTGGTCCTGACATAAGATGAGAGTGACCAGCCTCACTCATCCCTGAGTGGATATGAACCTGCACAGGCTCAGTCCGATTGGAGCATCTTGCTTGTCCACTAAACCACAAGGCGCCATACTATGGTCATATGATTACCACCCAGCGTAGTAAATGGTTTCCTGGGGTACAGGAAACCAGTTGGCTCGTCACTCAGTGTAGAGTCACCCGCAGACAGAAGGAAAATGAATGAATGAAGGAAAGAATGACAGAAGAGGAATGATGGAAAGAATGAAGAGAGGAAAGGGCAGGTACCCGAGAGCAGCACTATATCGGATGAGTGGATGGTGAGCGACCCCACGAACCACTAATAGCAATTAGTGTGTAATCAGAGGGGTGAGAGGAACGTCCTCTCTCTCTCTCTCTCTCTCTCTCTCTCTCTCTCTCTCTCTCTCTCTCTCTCTCTCTCTCTCATTTTATCCCCATTGTATCATTAATGCGTGTTTTTATTTTATTTTCTAATTCCCAGTTTTCCTCTTTAAGCAATCTAATTTTACCAGCTCTTTCTTATGATCTTGCTTCCTCCTCTTCTTTAAATTCTTCTCTTTAGCCCTCGACCTATCTTGTCTTTTTCTTCCTCAAGTGCGCATCTCTTTCCTTATCTTTCTCATGATTGCTTCTTATTTCCTTTTCATCTTTCATTTTTGCCGATTTCTTTCTTTCCATCTTTCATTCTGGCCAGTTCTTTGTTTTTTTCATTCTATGCTTGTTTCCTTTTTACGTTTCCATTTACACCTGTTTCCTTTGCCTGTCCATTTAATGTTTATACCTTTTGCTTTCTTTACGTCTTCCAGTTTTGTCTACTCCCTTATCTTTTGTTTTCCATTTATGCCTGTTCTTTCTTGTTTTCCTTTTACTAATTCCACTTTCTTTGTTTTTACCTTTTTCACTGACTCCTTTCCATTCCACTGTCTCCTTCCCTTGTATGTACATTCCTTCTCATTTGCCCTCATCCATTGGTGCTAATTGCCTTATTTACGTCTTCCATCAAAGCTTGCTCAGTTTTTCTATCGGCCTATTATGTCACCTATTGCCTTCTTCATTCCTTCTTCTTTGTGTACCTATCCTCTTTTCTTTCCTTCTTCTGACTGAGCTTTTCGTTTCTTCTTTCCTATTACTATATGTACATGCCTGTTCGTTTTTTATTTTCCAACTCCTAGTCATACTTATCCACTTTTTTCTGTCTTTTCCTTATGGTTATTTCTTTCTGTTTGCCAGGTACGGTAAAACAATTCTCATCTTCTCATCTCCCTTATATTCCTTTTGTCTTCTTTATGCCCTGTCCATTCTGTGGTTATTTCTTTCATTTTCCCCCTTCCCTTATATGATAGTTTCTTATTTTTTCCTATCCATATTATTACATGTCACCTTTTTTTCTTTCTCTTCATTTGTTAGTATTCCCCTCATCTCATCTTTCATTAATGCTTTTTCCTGTTTTACTTTTATATATTCTCGTATTCATCACTTCCCATTTTACAGCTCTCTCCTCTTTTCCCCTCTCCGTGTTTTCCACTGTTTCATTATTAACCTATTGTCTCTGTCAATATGCCCTTTCCTCTCTCATTATCACCTCATTTTGTTTTCTTCCTTGATCATAAGTAATTGCTTCCCTCACCCTCCATCTCCCTTGTTTTCTTCTTCCACCTTTTATCTTGTTTCTTCTGCCTTCTTTGCACCTGATTTCCACTCATCACTTCCCATATTTCTTCCTTATTCTCTCACATGATCCTTGTCCTATTTGTTGTTGTTCAGCTTATTATGGAATAACAGGTTTCAGCTCTGATACTAAAAAAGCTATCAAATCACAATCAGTAAAGAATTATACCTCGATATTGCCTGATAACTGAAGTTGTTGGTTGTTTTAACCCATTATCAGAAAGCAGATACGACACATTTCAAAAACAGAATACCAGAGAATCTCAGCATGGATTCTGAAACACTAGTTCTTTTCTCTCTAATCAACAGCATTATTTCGGCGATATAATGGAAACGTAGGACAAAGACGAAATCCGTTGACTTTATGAGTTTCAGCTTTCAGAGATGGTTGATGAGCAACTGTTACGAAAAGCGCATGGATTCAGTGGAAGTGGGCTGAGGTTTATCAGTGTTTGAATTGGTATGTTTAAGAAAAGGGTTGTAAGTAAAAGATAAAAATCAGTCTTGATGTATGGTATGACTTGAATGTTACAAGGTTTGATGTTGGTTATAATGTGTTTTTTGACTTACATAAATGATAATGATGATGGGTATTCTTCGAAAAAATATCCATCTTTGCTCATTATAAAAATACACAACAATAGATAAACCGACAAGTGCCAATAGTTCATAGAGTTCATGGAAAATAATTTAACTGGGCCCATTCCAGCGCCCACCCCTTCGACTCTCTCTCTCCACACACACACACACACACACACACACAGACGTACTGTACATTGATTTGATGAAGTGTGATTATACCTCATACCAATTAATCTGGCCAGGCATGTATGGCAACACTGCTCCTGCCGAGATTCTGATTGGCTGGAGGTGTTTGATTTCGTTGTTGTTTAAACCGATACCCTCTTTAATATCAGATGTGATACTGAATTTGTCGACAATACAGTCGTGAAAAACAATAAGAAATCCGTTATGCACTGAACAACCATGAAATTTTCGTAGGAAAATAGAGATATGAGTCAACAAAGTATTATAATAGTCCAATTCAAGGTCAGCATTCGAACAATTCCTTTAAATCTCCGACATTCCTTAATATAACAGAAAATTAAGGAAACCTGCTTAATCTAAGCGTTGGTATAACACACATTTTTAATTATAAGATCAGTCTGCACCCTCAAATCGTGCCACAACTTTGAGTTATTAAAAATTCTAATGAAAAGACGAGTTCTGCGGGAAGGGAGGTTTGAAAAAATTGCGAAAATCAAAGTAGGCTAAAGGAAGACTATTTCATTATATCTCCTCTATTATCACAGTACGGACTGATCTTAAAATTTAAATGTGTTATACCAACGCTTAGATTAAGCAGGTTTCCTTAATTTTCAGTTATATTACAGAGTGTCGGAGATTTAAAGGAATTGTTCGAATGCTGACCTTGAAATGGACTATTATAATACTTTGTTGACCCATATCTCTATCTTCCTACGAAAATGTCATTGTTGTTCAGTATATAACGGATTTCGTATTGCTTTTCACGACTGTATTGTCGACAAATTCAGTATCACATCTGATAATAAAGTGAGTATCAGTTTATGCAACAACGAAATCGAACAAACACCTCCAGCCAATCAGAATCTCGGCAGGAACAGGGTTGCCATACATGCCTGGCCAGATTAATTGGTATGAGGTATAGCTTTAGTATTGACCTGAATTGATTGTATGAGTTTCATCTTTGTAAAAGAGTTCGCTGCACTTTATTTTTTGTTTCAGAGTCAGTTGTAGTTTACCTGTCAAAAAGTACATGAGGTTGTATTTACTGTCTGGACAGGTTCGTTTACATCTCTGATGGATTTGTCGTTAGGGAACAACAAAAATATTACAGACATTAAAAAATGCGTACTATGAATACTTTGGAGTGATACTTGGAGACCACGACAAGTCATGGGCTTCTAGAACGTAGACGCTGTTATATTTGTGTTGAAAAATTAAGGCAATGGACAAATGAAACACGAAAATTTCTTCACTTTTGTATTTCAAACCTCCCAAATCCCTTATGACCTGCTGCTCATTGATCGGTTATATCCTTCCCAGTACAACCTGAGAACCTTGAAAACATATATTGTATCTGTCACTGAGAAAGCAGTGGCAATAGCGACGATGTAGACGTCCAGCGTGATAGCGATAACACAGAGCCCCAAGATTTTTTCTTAGCATATACAACATGGCCTGGTGAGGACTTGGACCTTGCAAAGGAGTTTGGTGAGACTGTAGGTTCCAGACTAAAATTCAGAAATGTTTTTGCACCCTGCATATCATTCTCCTGATACTAGAACCAAAAAAATGGTGTTCTTCAATACTTTAAACAAGAGGATTTTGTTTTTTGTACAGATCCTATTGGAGTAATATGAAATTTTAGTGTCATTTACTCTGATGATGAGTGGCCACTATTCATCATTAATATGTCTTTAATAAGTTCTTTTACACAGTGGTAACATCTGTGGTTATGTTCCTGTAACTCATTCAGTGCAACTGAAGGACAGTTATGAAAACTTACTGATGGTTTCAAATAGCAATAATTACAAAGACCACAACTGGATGATTTGTGGAAGTTTAAAGGGTACTTTGTATTCTGCCTGGACAACAGTCGGGTTATACAAATATCCAGTGTTTCCTGTGCAAATGACATACCATGGACAGGAATCTCCACTTCTAAGAAACCATGGCTAAGTATGACACAGTGCTCAGCACTGACAAAATTTAATAACGACCAAGAATGTTTCGTTGATCGGATTTTTTTTTCTCCCTTTACATAGTAAGCTTGGCCGTATAAAGCAGTTTGTTAAAGCTTTCCTATGATACGGTGATGGTTTTAAGTATTTGTGTAAGAGGTTTCCACACAGTCAGATAGCAAGTTCAAAGAGGGATTATTGTTTTTTTCTGACATAAGGAAACTTCTCAAGGATGCAAATTTTGAAAACACTATTCTTGCTCTTGAGAAAGAAGCATGAATTGCCTTGACGGATTTCATTAAAAAGCTATTATTTAACTACAAGGATCCTAACTACAGACACTGTATGCAGGATGGTAGAAAAGTTGAAAGCCCTAGGATATAACAAGAGTCTCAGAGCACATTTTCCGATTGCCCATTTGGGCTACTTCCCGAAAAATCTGGAAGATTTGAGTGAATAACAAGGTGAAAGATTTCATCAGTGTATAAGTGAGGCAGAAGATACCAAAGAAAAGAGAATGTCTGCAGGATGGGCGACCACTTTTGGATGTTGCACCGCAAGGCTCCACAAAAACCTTAAAATGGAGATGTTTCAGGCACAGTGTAGAAAAAAAAAAAAATCAGCATTTTGGATGGAGGAGTTTACAGTACATTAGTGTTATGCATTTTATTTAGTTTTATTCAATATTTACAGTTGAATATGCATTTTTAGTTTTGATTTTTCTTCGGCTACATGCCGGTTAATGCATACTCTTAACCAAAACTGTTTTTGTGAAAAAAAAAAAAATTACATATTTGATAATCGTTGTGATACTTTGAAGGACCAATCGAAAAATATGGTGATTACACAAAAACCACTAAAACAACTTTTCAACGTGGTACATTTTGCAGACCACTGTTATTAGGTGAAAGAAAGAAAATGAGAAGATTTATAGTATGGAAAATATAATGAGGTGAGAAGATAGAACAGTAGTGATGAAGAGAAGAGACACGAGACAGAATACTGTAGAAAATGAAGAGACTGGAAGGTCAAAGAAATGAGAGTACAGTGAGACGAGTGAATAAAAAAAGATACTAAGACAAAGAAACCACGATGCAGTCAATAGCAGTGTGACATGAGAGTTAGTGGAGAATTTCTCTAAGGGACATCGATTATATAAATATGTGTGGTAATGAGGATATATATATATATATATATATATATATATATATATATATATATATATATATATATATATATCATCATCATCATCAGCCATAACTATTTCACTGCTGAACAAAGGGCTCCCCCAACCTTTTCCTGGAATTCCTTGACTGAGCCAATCTTTGCCACGTTTTCCCTGCAAATTTCTCTGTCTCATCTCTCCATCTCATGTCTGGTCTTTTTCTGCTACGCTTAAAATCTCCTGGTGTCCAGTCTATCAGCCTCTTGTTCCATCGGTTATCCCTTATTTTTGCTATATGGCCTGCCCACCTCCATTTCTGTTCTTTTATAACTATTATAATACCTTTGACTTTATAACTTTTATAATACCTTTGACTTTAGTCTGCTCTCTCACCCAAGTTGATCTTTTCCTGTCTCTTAAAGATATTCCCAACATTGACCTTTCCATTGCTCTCTGAGAAAGGATTAATTTATTTTCCATCGATTTTGTAAGTTTCCAGGTTCACAACCATACGACATAGCTGGAATTATACATTCATTATATACATTTCGTTTCATACAAACTGGCAAGCTACATTTCATAATGTCTCTGTGATTACCGAAAGCTTTCCATCCAATTGCAATGAGTCTTTTTATTTCGCTATCATGATCTTTTGTTAATTTTAGTATATGTCCCAAGTAGTTGTATTCCTCAACTTCTTCAAGAATTTTATCGAATATTCTGATGACGCGTTTTGGTGTTTGTGGATTGAACATTACTTTAGTTTTACTCCGGTTCATCTTCAGTCCTACTTGCAAACTTTCTCTGTTCAGGTCATTTAACATTTCTTGCAATGCCGCCGCTGTTTCTGAGATTAGGACAATGTCATCTATAAATTTTAAATGGTTTAGCTTTTCTCCATCTATGTTCACTCTTTTATTTTCCCAGTCTAGCTTTCTGAAAATACTTTCTAGGCATACTGTAAATAATTTTGGTGAAATTGTATGTCCCTGATGCACGCCGTTCTCATTCTTAATTTTTTTCGAGTCCATATGTACTGTAACTGTAGCACTTCTCTCTTTACATATGTTTTCGAGCAGTTTTACAACGTTCTCATTCACTCCTTGTTCTCGCAGTGAGTTAACATCGCTATGTGCTCCACTGAATCAAAAGCTTTTTCGTAATGAACAAAACCTAAGCACAGTGGTTTATTATATTCTGTAGTTTTCTCAATTAGCTGATTCATTGTATGTACATGATCGGTGGTTGAATACCCGTTTCGGAATCCTGCCTGTTCACGAGGTTGGTTTTCCTCCAAAATTGTTGTTATTCTGTTCGTAAGGACTTTGGTGAAGAGTTTGTAAATGACTGATAATAAGCTAATGGGTCGATAGTTACTAAGATCTTTTGAGTCACCTTTCTTGTAGAGTAAAATAACTTTTCCATTACACCATGTTTTGGGAATTTTCTTCTGTTTGATACTTTGAGTAAATAAGTGAGCAAGCCTATTTTGTACTTCTACTCCTGCATCCAACAGTAAATCTGTTACTATTCCATCTTCTCCCAGAGCCTTCCCTCTTTTCATATTTTTAAGAGAAATATTTACTTCGTCCCGTGTTACCTCAGTTATTTCACCTGTGTCAACTGAAAAGTTAGCTATTGGTACTACTGTCTTTCATGCATACAGTTCTTTGTAAAATTCTTCAACTCTCTTTACCATCTTATCTCGGCATTTAATGATTTCACTGTTTTTTTTTTTTCTTTCAGTGATGTCATTAGTTACTTTCCTAGTGCCATTTTACTTCGGACCTGTTTCAGACTTTTTCCATTTTTGATGGTGTTTTTGATCTGATCCATGTTTCTTTCTTTTTTCTTCTCTTTGTCTTTTGTTGATAAGCTTATTTAATTACGCTCGTTCTATTTCGTCTTTCTTTGTCTTTACTTTCATTTCCTTTCGTTTTTTCATAAGCTCGAGTGTCTATTCTGAATATTTCTGAACTTTGGTTGTATTAGGTTTTCTTACTTCCTCCGCTGATTCTCTTAGCACTTTTGTTAGCCTGTCATTCAGCTCATCAGTGTCACATTCAGCATTACTTAGAGCCTGAAATCTGTTCCTTTTTTCCAACTGAAAGGCTGCTTTGTTTTCGTTTACTTTTATTGGGGATATCTTTTTATCTTTAATCATCTTCATTCTTTCACTTGTGAAATTGAATCTGGCTGTGCATCCCACCATTCTATGATCACTACCTATATTTACTTTGCTGATAACTGTGACATTTTGTGATCGCGTTATTCTTAAAAGTCGATTTCATTCTTTGTGTCTCCATTTGGGCTCCACCAGGTCCACTTTCTCCCTGTTCTTTTGTGGCTGTGCAGAGGAACAGAGGAAGGAAAAACAAAATGAATAAAAAAAAAGACATAATCCATACACCAGATTACTGATGTCCTCCATTCAGAAAAAAAAAAAAAAAAATAACATTTGGGCATGAACAGCTGTAGGTTGAAGTTTGGGGAGAAACTACTCTGGGGAAGTGAGTTCCAAAGAGATGCAGTTAGGGGAATAAAAGATTTCTAATAGGTGGAAGTTCTGCAATATAGCAGTGTGACATTCCAGTCATGATCGCTACCAAATGCTTGTGTAGCACAGGGAAAGGTATGGAGAGGTGGCACAATGGATGCAACTTCGTCTGAACCTTGGCCTTAAAAGTATCTGTATATTAATGCAAGGGAGGCAACATGCCTTCTTAACTGTAGGGGAAATAATTTATTAATTATGTTACAGAAGGGTTTCCAATAATTCTAACAGCTTTGCTCTGAATTTTGTCTAGTTCTTTTACCGCAACCTCTCCACATCCATTCCACAAGGGTGAGCAATATTCCAGCTGAGAGCACACATGACTCTTATAAACTAGAGCTAATTGCTCGTCAGTGAAGAAGCTACGAACTCTGTACAATAATCCAAGTTTCTTTGAGGCGGTTTAGCAAGTGATCTGACATGAGAGGTCCAGTTGAGGGCATTGTTAAGTGAAACACTGAGAATTTCAATACTTTTGGAGATAGGTATATTAGTAGCATGAAAATAATACAGGAATCTGGCAATATCTGTGTATTAGTAAATTGTATAGGCCTATATTTGGTTTTATTAGTATTAAAAGAGACAAGGGTATTTTGTCCCCATTCAGTGATCCTAGATAAGTCTTGATTTATGAAGATGGCTGTACTGAGTTGTGAGTTTGAGACATTAAACTCTGTAAATTGGTGTTCAAGTGTGAATGAACTGTGAAGTGTTGAGCCATCTGCATATGAATGGATGGGATTATGGGTGACAGATAATAGACCATTAATATGCATTAGGAATAGGGTTGGAGCCAGAACTGATCTTTGTGGTATGCCGTCGTTAACTGAGTGAAAATTGGAATATACATAATCTACTTTTACTCATATCTTTCTGTAGCTGAAACATGAGGAAAACAGAGGAAGAAACGACGTTAGTCCGTAACAAGGGAGTTTGGATAGTAGGGAACGGTGCTTCACTCCGTCAAACACTGTAGAAATATTATGGGCTACTGCATGAATTTCTCCATGTTGGTCTGTTGATTGATGTACGGTGTGAGTCAGGAGATTGAGTGTATCAATGGTGGATCTTTTGTGGGGAAATCCATACAGTCTATCACTTATTAAGATGCTGGATTCAAGATGTTTAAATATGTGCTTATTAACTAAAATTTCAAATACTTTACCAAGAGAAAAGTGATAATTCATCATTCATCATCTAATACAGTGTTGCCACATGAGGAGCTTAGGAGCCCGGGGCTAGGCAAGTTGGTCTTGACATTTAAGATGAGAGTGACGAGCCTCACTCATCCCTGAATGGCATAACGTGAGCAATAAACCTCAACCACTCCTTGCATATAAACCTGCAGCTGCTCAATTCAGTTGAGAGCCTTAACTGCCCACTAAACCACCAGGCGCCATACTTTGGTCATATGGTTACCACCCAGCGTAGTAAATGATTTCCTGGTGTACAGGAAACCATTTGGCTCATCACTCAGTGTAAAGTCACCCGGAGACAGAAGGAAAAGGAACGAATGAAGGAAAGAAGGACAGAAGAGGAAGGATGGAAAGAAGGAAGGGAAGAAGGGGCAGGTACCTTAGAGCAGCACTACATGGAGTGAGTGGATGGTGAGTGCCCCTACAAACCACTTATAGCAATTGGTCTGTAATCAGAGGGGTCAGAGGTACTTCCTTTCTTCGGAACTGGGTGGATATTGGCTTCTTTCCAAGGATTAGGGGATGAAGAAGTACATATGCATAGTCTGAACAATTTGGCTAGAAGAGAAGCAAGTTCTGGAGAACACATTTTCAAAATAACTGGAGGAATTCCATCTGAGCCAGGAGCTTTATTGGCTGGTGAATTGTCTAGAATAGATTTTACGTATCTGGTCTGTATTTTAAGTGCAGAAGTTTCGAGAGAGTCAAGTTCTAGTACTGGAACGTTCTTGCTGACTTTCTCTAACGTAGAATTTCTAGCAAATGTACTTGCAAAGATATTCGTTTTAGCACACGGGTCATTTGTAATGTTACTGTCTGAAGTTTTCATTGGGGGACTGGGTGTTTTCTTGTTAATGTTATTACTGAAAGAATTGAGAGTTGACCAGAATATTCTTTTGTCATTAGGATTGTTTAGTAATTTGGATGCTTGGTTGTGAAGAGAGTTTGTTTTAACGAAATTTATTACTCCTTTTGCATGGTTTCTAGCAATTGTAAATTGACTGAGTGATTCAAAGATTTTTTTTTTTTTATGTAAGAGTTAATGCAATATGTATAAATATATATAGAATATATTTTTATTATGAGGAGGGAGGGTGGTGAAATGAATGAACGGAAGACAATGATTGATTTTGTGTGCGTGGATGATAGAATGACAAGCATATAGAGGTTGGTGGAGTGGACTTTCTGACCTCCACTTGGTGGGGGTGGTAAAAGTCAAAGGTTAAATGAAATTTGGGGAGAAGAGAAGGGAAAGAAAGTAGCTCATACAAGGAGGGTAGAAAGGTTGCAATCGGATGAGAAAAGGCAGATTATAGGAGAGAAGTGGAAATGCTATTGGGTAAATAGGATTTGGAGCAGATGGGGGACGTGGAAGATGCGTGCAAGATATTCACGGAAGAAATCTGAGCAGCATATAAGATGGTGTGTGAGGTAAAGAGAAGACAAAAGGGAGTGCAAGGAACAGCATGGTGGATTGAAGAGGTGAGACAGGCTGTAGCGCAAAAGAAAAAAATGTATATTGAGCGGATGAGTTGAGAGACGGAAGGGAGAGTTATATGTAGAGTGAAAGAGAGAGTTGAAAAGATTAGTAAGTGTGAGTAAGAAGAAAGTAGATGAAGAAATTGCAAGGAATTTGAATGTAAAGTGGAGGGAATTTAAGAAAATGTTCTGGAAAGAGGGAAAGAGTGTTAGACAGGGTAATAAAGAAGTAAGTCGTGGAGTGAAGGATCAAAATGATATCTTGCTAGTGGGGAAGGGGGAAGAGTGGGAGATGAAGAGAACACACTAAGGAACTGTTGAACATATAGAATGAAAGTAATGTGAGTATAAGTGGCTAGGGAATGGCTTGGAGGAGAAGGGAGGTAAGAAGAAAGGAAGGACTCAATAGGACGGAGGTAGTGGAAGCAATAAAGAAAGTTAAAATGGTGAAGTCCCCAGGAACTGATGGAGTGTGTAACGAAATGCTGAAACTTGGAGGAGAGATAGTAGATATGGAAGACGTGCAGATTGGCCTGGGAGGAAGGTAGAGTCCCGGAGGAATGGAAGTCAGATATAGTTATTCACCTGTATGAAGGAAAAGGGGAAAAATATGTGTGTGGTAATCATAAGAACAATTGTCTTCTTAGTGCAATAGGAAAAGTATATGGTAGGATACTTATTGACCGAGTTAGGGAAATAACAGAGGACTCAGTTGGAGAAGGAGAGGGCTGTTTTAGGAAGGGAAGAGGTTGTGCAGATCAGATATTGATTCTTAGGTCTAATAATGGAAAAGTTTCTAGAGAAAGGAAGTTGTATGCAGCCTTCATGGTCTTGGAGAAAGCATATGACAGGGTGGATAGACAAGAGATGTAGAAAGTATTAAGGATATATGGAGTAAATGGGAAGTTGTTGAACGCTGCGAAGAGTACGCATGAGGGTGCTAAGGCTGCAGTGCGTGTGGATAGTGAACTGCGTGAATTTTTCTGTCTGAATGTTGGATTTAAACAGGGATGTGTCATGTCCTAATGGTTGTTCAGTCTGCTTATGGCTGGGGTTATAAAAGAGATACAAGGCAGGGCAGTGGATGTAGGCGCAACCCTAATAAGAAAGGGCAGTGTTTGGAAACTCCCTGTACTGTTGTTTGCAGATGATATTGTACTGTTAAGTGATGATGAAGGGGAACTGAAAGGCTTGGCGAATGAGTCTGGGAGCGTGAATATGAAACGGAATTAAAGGTGAATGTAGAGAAGTGTAAAGTTATGGCCTTCGAGAAAAGTGAAGTCATTGAATGTACAGTGAGGCTGGATGAGGAGGAAATGGAAAATGTGAGTGCGTTTAAGCACTTGGGTAGTGTCATGAGTGAGGATGAAAGTTTAGAGGATGAAGTGCTTGAAAGGGTACAACAGGGAAGAAAAGTTGCTGGTTCTTGGAAAGCAGTGATTAGGAACAGGGAATTGAGCAAGGAAATAAAAAAAATCACTGCATGACAGTATTGTGATACCAACTCTAACGTGTAGAAGTGAAGCTTGGACCTTGTTAGGAGGACACAAGTCAAGAGATAAGAGCAGTGGAAATGAGTTATTTGAAGGGAGCATGTGGAGATACATGAAGAGAGAGGCTGACAAATGAGGAAGTGAAGATGCATTATAAGTGGATGTGGATGTGATAGAGAGTGTTAGTAAAAATACACCGGGGTGGTTTGGCCATGAGGTTAGGATGGAGAGCGATAGACTAACGAGGAGAGTGTATGCGACTTAGGTGGAGGGGGGAAGGGGGAGGGGGAGGCAGAGGATGAGATGGAGGAATGGAGTGGAGAGGTATATGAGAGAGGGGGGTGAACTGGGAGCATGGCAGGGAAGTGGCATCGGACAGGGCGACATGGAGGCGATTTGTTTGTGGCCACCCCTTAAGAGATTGAGGCGTCTGGCAATAGACAGCTTCTATATCTATATATATATATATATCTAGATATCTATATATATATATATATATATATATACAGAGAGAGAGAGAGAGAGAGAGAATTCCATTCCAAAGTCCGCTTTCCGAATTTGTATGTCAGTATGTTAAGTGGAAAATAACTTAGGGGAAATACGGTGAGACAGAATATATCCATCGAATATATTCTTGGACAACAGATTCCTGTGTAGTGCAGCGCAAGTCCCCATAACCGACATCTCTCTCTCTCTCTCTCTCTCTGTTAGAAGGGTCTTATTGGGTGGAGATTTAAGCATCGGAAGAACATCTTGCGAAGACCTTTGGTGGCCGCGGTAAAAAGAAAATTGTCGTAGTTTTAGCTGTCGATCAACAGCGCAATGGTTTCCACGGTCCCTTTTCCATTCTTCCGTACCTTCTACCAGTTCATCTAAACCGAACTGATATAAAACGTAAATGCCCCAACCAAAATGACATTTCCTCGTTCAGTTAAGACATCTTAGTACATTTTTCCTTAATCTCAACTTCATCACTTTTAATTTATCAAACTGTATCACTCCTAAATTTCAAACTTGTAAGTATTGCACTTTATATATTATTCCGTATTTAGCCTAAACCTCCCTGATGTCCACCCGTCCTTGCCCCACCCTCTAATTACGTAACCTTATCTGATTCAGCCCAGTCAACTCTGTTTTATCCAACTGAACATGGCAAAACATCCTCTGCAGTAGCCTAGCTGCTGTCATATTATACACACGCCCGTTTCATCCTTTCGATCCCATCTCACTGAACCTTAAATAAATCTCCAGAACCTCAACCACTCTCACTACACTGCCTTACAATCCATGATCTTTGTAACGGTGGAAGGGAAAAGCTGGCCTTTCATGCAGTTCCAGGGAAGGGACACCATTTCTACACCTATCACGACCAGCGATTCACTAGTCAGCCAGTAGCAGGGCCGAGTAAATTTCATTTTCCTTGCTGCTCAAAAAAGAAAATGGGTGAGACAAGGATAGCGTACTTGCTGACACGTCGCTTCAGTCTCGCAGAAACCCTTGTTTCAAAATCTTTTCTTGGAAAATAAAAAAAATGCTGGATCGACTCTGCGTCATCCTGTGTTAAAGAAGAACATATGGGGACGGGAACTTTCGTTCTCCAACATGGAGATGGTGCCTTATGGCTCGAATGTCCCACTGGGTATGCACTCAAAACAAACTACTCTTACAAAGACCATGGGAATGTCAGACATCTGGCGCAGTATCGGAGCTCTACATTCTGACACGTATTAATGGTCAGCACATTTCAGTGCCCGTCTGATTGCGGGACATTGCCTTATCTGAGTGCCAGTCCATCTGAGGACACTGTATTATCTCGGAGATAAACATCTCAGGACACTGCATCACCTGACTGGCCAAAACATCTAACTACCGGTCTATCTTAAGTCAGTGCCTCATCTTTCAAGAACATACTTATTCCCAGCACATCTTATGATACTGCCTAGTCTTAAAGGTCAGTATATCTCATACCATCTGCTGCTATTCTTCAGTCACTGTCATCTATCCTGTAGTATCACGGCAAATCACGTCAGCTGTCGGTATCGCCTCCAGCTTGCCCCCACTCTTCTGGTGGCATACAGCTGAAGGAATCCACAGGGAAAATCCTGGCATCTCTCACCACTGCTAACACCACCCCACCAGACACATTTAAATTTACAATTCATACTAACGTTACATCAGGTCCTCTCCCTTTAAAACGTATCTGGGTACACCAGATACATTTACTGTTACTACACATATGCATACAACAATACTGTATTGCTGTATGTACTGTGCGCATATTCATCTTAACTATTTAGAACAGGAAAAACTGTCCATCAAGACAGTGACCTGCTTTTGTTATCATAAACTGTCCTCACATTGCTGTCCGTACATTACAGTATATGCAGTAAGTGTGATAAATGTGGCAAACGACATGCCCATTATCCATTCATCTTCAGGTGAGTCTACACTGATAAAAAACTTTTTTTTTCTTTTGCCAAGGAAATAATTGGTATGCTGGGTCGTAACTATACAGTATACCCAAATTGGAGCCTTTTGGAATAGTTGGTTAAGGCACTTCAGTTGGATGTGACCCATTAGAGAGTATGTCTGAGGTGGGGAAGAGTTCATTATTCATATAATACCTTGGATGTTTCACCTTCAACGTCTGGAATATGTAGCAAGTCCCTGGGCCCCTACGCTCTAGATGGAACAATCAACCATTAAATAATATAAAGATACATGTATACAGTACTTCTATTTATATGCATCATGGGTGCCTCTGGAACTTATGAAACAACGTTAAATGACATTCAGTGAATTATCCTAACTTAAAATTAACCTATCATTCCAAACCCACATTCTCAAAACTAATCGAATCCAATTCCATCCAGCCTCATGCTAATGTAACTTTATCCTTCCAGTCTTGTGACAAATTCACTTTTTTTTTTTCATGCTATATTCATACGATTTCATATAATCTGGAACAGGCTTTGTTAACTAAAGGAGTTAGATATGGCCTTCAGCAACCCTTTCACTATTAGACGTTCTCCCTGTCCTGAACAGAATTGCCTGGTGATAGTCTGAGTAAGAGGAAAAATTCATCATCGCAGTAATCTTCGCCATCCCATCGAACCTTAATTTAACCTCATTATATCTTACCTTATACTTATCCAGACTAACCTAACTTGGCTGAACTATTCCATCTCTCTTAGCTCATTTTAACACTAACCCACTCCACACTAATAATCCCAACTTCGGCCCATGTTAGCCATCAGTGCGCACCGTTCAAGAAGGAGGACGAAACCAGGCATTTTCAAAGGTAATAAAGGGGGGGGAGGAGAATTCCAAGGTATGGATCTATGAGCTTCGCGACAAAGAGCCGATGAGGCAGAGGGCGACAAGCTAAGAACATTTCCAGCATAATCACCCGCACAGGAACCTTTCGCGCAAATGGGTTAATCATCACCATCCTTCCCCATTTTAACATCGTCTCTAATCCACTCCATGTTAATCTACCCTAACCCACTCTATAGCAACTACTCTTAAGCCACGTCATCATAACTTACTCTAACAAAATCCTAACTTACCTTCAAAAACCCGACCTTAACCCACACTAACTCACCCCACATTCATTTATTTCACTTAACGTACCCAAATACATTCTACCTAAGCCTACATGAACCCATCCCAATTTAACCTACCCAAATCTAACCCACTCCATCTTAACCTCGCATCATCAGATTAAATCCCTTACCTAACTCGAATCTATCACAACCCTCTCCACATAAAACTATATAAACCTATTTCATTTTAATTTAACCTGATCAAATCTAATAATAACCTTCTTTCATCATAAGCAGTATAAAACTACTCACATCCTCCACATCTTAACTTAACCTAGCCTAACTTAATCCTAAGAGACCCAAGCCTAACCTACTCCACATAAACCTATATAAACCCATTTCATTTTAATTTAACCTGATCAGATCTGAAACTAACCTTCTTTCATGTAATCAATACAAAAATACTCAGATCCACCACATCTTAACCTAGCCTAACTTAATCCTAAACGACCCAGGTCTAACCAAAACCAGCCAATATTTACCCGTCCATAACCGAGTGTATATTGTTCTACCCTCTTCCTTCCTTTCATAACTTAGCCTCACCTAAACTACCTAACTCACTATACAGTAGATTAACCTACTGTTACCCTCTACAGCTTAACTTAGTCTAACCTTCCTAATCTGTCACCGCCAGATACTGTTATAAGAAAGATGTGGGGGGAACCCTACCAAACCAATTCCCTGCCAGATGGTGTTGTAAGGGAGAGAGGGGAAGGCTATATTGATCTTCACAACGTAAATAATTCAAGAGGGCAGGGACGCTGAGGTGCCGGGATGTGATTCTTCTTCTTGATAAAAATGCTGGAGAATATATTGGATTGAGAAAAATTAAAGGTATTTGTAAAGTTAAGGGTTCTGAATGGTGTTATTAACGATAAATGGGATGTGATTTGTTGGGGACATTTATTACAAACACACTAGACACAAGGAAAATCAGACTGAACTGCAATATTCTCTCTCTCTCTCTCTCTTGTATAAAAACATTTCATTTTCTACTTCTTTATGTAGTTCTTAGACCAGTTCCCATTCCCCCTCCTTGCTTATCCTTTCTTTCTTATTCTCTTCATATGTCTGTCTTGTCTCACTTTCTTGGATTTATCTCTTTAGTCCCTCGCCCACCCATCACCATCCCAATCCTCAGCACTTCCTCCTTCCCCATCAATCCGACATCCATTCACTTCCTCCCTCCTCACTTCTTCCCCATCGTAAGTCTGCATCATTCCCTTGGTTCTCTTTGATATATTCTTCTCCTGTTTCCTTCTTCCCTGTCTCGCATAGTTATTATCCACTCTATCTCTTCATCAAACATCCCTCTACACCTTCTCTTCTCCTATGCAACCCTCGAATCTTCCTAATCCTCTCTTCTTTCTACCGCACATTTTCATAGTCCTTTCTTCCATCCTTCCTGTCCATAAAGCCCAGCGACTCCCTCTTCCTCTCCACACTAATCACCTATGCATCTTCCCTTCTCTTATTCACCCTTTCTAACATTCTTCCTCCTATATTTGTGCAACATTGACTTCTATCTTTCTTTGCATCTGAAATCCATCCGGATCTTCCCTCCTTCATCAGTTTCAACCTAACATTGCTTCTTTCCTCCTCGCTCCAAACTTGACCAATCCGCATCCTCCCTTCTCCGTTCTATCTCTTTCTGTCTTCATTTGTATCTTTCCTTTTCTTCATATTCAGTCCTCCTTACTTTTCTTCTCTCTCCCTCACATCTACAACTACTTACTCTTTCCTTCCTCTCCTCTGTACCTCCCACCTCCTGCCTTTCATCATTCTGCGTTCACCTTCTTTACCCCCACACTAGTCTATCCCACGTTCCTCGCGTTCCTCTCAATACAAATTCATAGTTTGATACTCTCACTACTTATCTTTCAATTCTCAATTTTCCTTACTCATTCATCTTCTTTCCTTCTCTGTACAAAGGTTATTATCATCATCCTCTTTCTTCCTCTCTTCTTTCTTCCTTCTTCTTCTTCTTCATCATCATGATCATTATAAAATTAATGATAATTTTAATAGCAAATAAAACAATAAAAACAATTTCCAAAGACGAAAACAAGTGCCTTGAGTCAATAAGTTAGAATGAAAGTTTCCTGTCCATCTATTCATCCATCCGTTCTTTAATTTGTTCCCGCCTTCCAAGCCGCAATTATGAACCGATTTTGACGACTGAAATGTTAAAATGAATCCTCTTCAGCTGACGGTGCGCCCATGTCTAAATGGCGAACATGTTGAAGTCAGTTCCATGGTCAGAATGAAGAGTAACAGCTCAGTGCCATAGAAGTAACTTTTTCAATGTGCAAGAGTAAGCTATGGCATAAAATTGTCATGACTGGACAGAGCGTTTAAAATACACAGTTTTATATCCTTACCACAGTTCTGATCCAATCCACTGAAAATTGAGGGGTTCAAAGAAAAAAACAAATAAATAAGTAAATAAAATACAATATACTACACCCCTGCTTGCATACCTCATTTATTGGCTTAATTACGGAGCATGATTTGCAAGACAATCCTTTTCATGCTAATACAGTGACTTTTACCTAAGTACCTCCCGGTTAAATATTCAAATAATTAAATAACGTGGCTCAAAAACTCAATATTATCACTAATCATTAAATCCACTGCACTCGTCAAGGGCCATAATTATGAGACTTCATTTTAGGAGAACCTAGTATTTTAACAGCGACTCTAATAATAGGAGTACTAATAATGATGGTATTAACCACCACCAGCACATTCACCAATTTTACCTCCAGTCCAAAGTCCCATGTCAAACATGAGTTGAAACAAACAAAACAACGATAATAATAATAATAATAATAATAATAATAATTAGATGCATTGCTTGTTACTGAAGCAACAAGTAGGTCTTCCGTCGAGAACAAAGTTGTTGATGAGTCGTCAGTTGGATCTGCAAAGCTGACGTTTCTATTATGATTACTGTTAAAGTATAAGAGAGTTAAGCAAGACAACTTTTGTCTAACATAATGTTTTAGGGACCATAGGTCCTTTACATAATGGGCTTGCCCCATTTTCGTGATATCATATGAAAGCACTCATAACACAACACCACTTTTATTCAGTATGTAATAAGAAAATGTTTACAGGTTAAAAAATATAAACAAGAACATGTCGAAAAAATTTACCTTTTTACTCTTCCATATTTCAGGTCCAGGCGAGCTTTTTTGTGCGACACTTCCGGTCAGACTGAAATATAAGTGGATCAACTACAATGTCTAGACTACCTCAGTCTGGAATCTCGTTGCAATAGCTCTTTTCGTTTCTGAGTTTCTACGTGCACAAAATGACGCAATTTGTTTAGAAAAGAATTATATTTTCTTGAAACCGGAAGTAGATTTTTGAAAAATAAAAAATGCATTAGGGGCGTCTACAAGCGGTGCATCTTTTCTGAGAATATGAACGAAATCGAACATCAAATGTTTGAGCAATTAACGATAAAGAAAAAAAAAAAAAAAAAAGAGGTGGCGTAAAGAATAATAAGAAAAATCAGCAGAATAAGAAGGTCCTCCACTGGAAATGGAATAGGAGCGCTGTTTGTTGCTGGAGCAACAAGTAAGTTTTCCATCGAGAACAAAGTTGTTGAAGAGTTGTGGGTTGGATTTACAAAGGCAACATTTATATTATGAATACTGTTAAAGAGTTAAGCAGACAACTTTAACAGAGTTAAACAAGACAACTTCTGTTCAACAAAAAGATTTAGGGACCGTAGCTTCTTAACATAATCGGCCTGCCCCTTTTTCTTGATATCAAATGAAAGAACTCACGAAACAGGACAACTTTTGCTTATTATGTTATAAGAAAATGTTTATATGTTAAAATATTTAAACAAAAACGTGTCGAAAAAGTTTACGTTTTTACCCCTCCATATTTCAGGTCCACGTGAGCTTTTTTTAAATTTTTAGTATTTTGTGCGGCACTTTCGGTCAAACTGAAATATATGCTGATGAACTACGATGTCTGGACAACCTAAATTTCGAATCTCGTTGTAATACCCTTTTCGTTTCTGAGTTTTTGCGTGCATAACATGACAAAAATGTTTTCGAATTTTGCTTTTTCAAAACCGAAAGCAGATTTTTTTTACGATGAGAAATGCGTTAGAAGCATCTGTCAGCGTTGCATCTTTCTGATACTATGAACGAAATCGAACATCAAACGTCTGAGCTATTAACGTTTGAAGAAAAGGGGAGAAAAAGAACAATAATTAGAAGAAACACGAGAATAATAAGGTCTTCCGTCTGAGACGGAAGATCTTAATAATAATAATAATAATAAGAAGAAGAAGAAGAAGAAGAAGAAGCACTCACAGCGACTCGGTCTTAGAACTGAATACTGACTTTGCCATGTGACCTTGAACTTTGACTAAGTACACTCAATTTGAATTACTTCATTCTTGACTGACTCTCAGCCACATTAGTAGATGTTGTCCAAATCAGATGAAAACTGTTTAAGCTAATCTTTCGGCCTTGATCTACGATTTATTGTTCTCACAAACACCCCCTTCAATCATGGATAATCCTTAACCCAAGGACCATGTTCCGTTTAAATCACACATTTTTTTTACACCTAGACACATGAATCAAAATTAGACGTATCTCCGTGACCTTTGCCCCTGACTAATGATTCTCAAATCCCTTCGTCCTAGCATTACCTTCAACCATTCAATTAAATGTGATCTAGATTCAGTAAATACTGTTTAAGTTGACCCAGCCATACGACCAATCCCTTTGAACTTTTCATGTGACCCTGACCTAGGACAGAAAATTCCAGAAATAATAATCACCCTGAAACCTTTCAGCAGATTTAGTCTAGGTCGCCTAAAAACTGTTTAAGCTGACTTAGCCACGTGACTTTGACCTATTGTGGTAGATCAACCCACTGGCTGACCCTACACCGTTCCATTAATTTTGGTCAATAGCAGATCAAAACTGTATTAGATATTTTGTTCAGAACACAGAAACACGTAGGTCGAGATTTGACCTTATCGTCTGAGTACCATAGAATGATTGTTTTCAAAACTGAATTCCTTGCTTCTTGGTCTAAACTGAACACTTCCCCCTAGTCTGTCCAGGTTCGAATCAAAGCTGTTTAAGTTCACGCAATCATGTGATCTTGATCTTTGACCAAATTACATAAAAAAAAAAAAAAGTATATTTTTCCATTGCCTGATTCTCAACGCTTTCACCTAGTCTGATTCAAATCTGATTATCTAACACACACACACACACACACACACACACACACACACACACACACACACACACACACACACACACACACACACACACATAACAAGCAAAACATTACATCTGACACACCGCGAATGCTTTAGTATTATAATACCAGGTCGAATATACTGTAATGCCTTCATCCTCAATGACGATAATGGTCCACTGAAGGAAATTGATAAATCAGTTATCTATTTTCAGTGCGAAATGTTATGAAAATTTTACACCTGGACTACCTATGAGTAATATCATGCGTGTGGTCAATAATAACTCATTTTACCAGATTATACAGAAACAGATCTTGAATCCAGCAGTTTAGAATGCCAGTTAGGCATGGCAGTTATCGTTCAGGGTATGATATGACAATTACAAACGCCAGGCATATTAAGCAACAACAGCAACAACATAAATGACAACAACAACAACAACAACAATGATAATAATAATAATAATAATAATAATAATAATAATAATAACAATAATGATAATAATAACCAGAAGCATTGCTTGTTACTGGAGCAACACGTAGGTCTTCCTTCGAGAACAAAGTTGTTGAAACGGTGTCAGTTAGCTTTACAAAGCTAACGATTATTTTATGATTACTGTTCAAGTATAAGAGAGTTAAGCAAGATAACTTTTGTCCAACAAAACATTTTAGGGACTATAACCCCTTTACATAATGTGCTTGCCCCATTTTCTTGATATCACATGAAAGCACTCATAATACAGCACAACTTTTTTGCATTATGAAATAACAAAATGTTTACACATTAAAAGATATAAACAAGAACATATGGGAAAAAAATATATCGTTTTTACCCCTCCATATTTCAGATCCAGGCGAGCTTTTTGTGGGGCACTTCCGATCAAATTGAAATATATGCGGATCAATTACGATGTCAAGACTACCGTAATCTCTAATCTTGTAACAATACCTTTTTTCTCTTCTGAGTTTTTGCTTGTACAAAATGACGGATTTTTTCCCGAAAGAATGGGGTTTTCTCGAAACCGGAAGTAGAGTTCCGAAAAAATGAAAAATGCGTTAGTCGTGTCTAGTAGTGCTGGATCGTTTCTGAGAACATGAAGGATATCGAACGTCAAACGTTTGGGCTATTAACGTTTGAAAAAAAAAAATGGGGGGGGGAGAAAGAGAATCTAGAAAAGAAGAAACATTAAAATAGGAAGGTGTTCCTTTGGAGACGGAAGCCCTTAATAATAATAATAATAATAATAATAATAATAATAATAATAATAAAGCAAATGTGCAGTTTTTTCCTATGCATTCAGAGAAAACATGGAAACTACATACCAATCCTGTTATATGCATGCCAATCTGTCAAAATTACAAATAAGTAGTTTTAGCAGCACTAATACTACTACTAATAGTAGCAGCAGCAATAGTCAGCGGATGGGAGCCCTTTTAACATCACGTACAGTTCTACGTACAGTTCTACACAGTTCTGGCTCGTACTGTTCACTCAACACTGCAAAAGCTCATTTTCGATATGTATTGAATCTTGGTTCGTTTGTATTCGGAGCGTATCCCGCATAAGGGGGTGCGACGGGGTAGAAATCAGGGGTAAGCGGGGTGGGAGGGAGGGAGGGAGGAAGGAAGGGGGGAAGAAGAAGGAGGAGAAAGGGTGCCTGCAGAATTCATATAGGAACAGAGGCGAGGAGTAAGTCTGAGGGATAGCGAAACAACAGAAAAATAAGATATTGTTACAGAAAGGTATCGTATTCCTCAGCAAGTACAGTATGTAATAAACAACAACGCAATATCCGAGTACTATAATAGACACGAATAAAATTTAGGGATATATTATGTAGTCTTTAAAGGTAATCTCATATGCGCACAGCATTTGGTATTTGTTGTACAAGCATAACAGTGCTGCTCCTCACTCCGTCCTTCTCCTTTATTCCATTTCAAATAACACGAGAACTGAAGCATGGGCACTTTCTCTTGGTAGCACTGATATAACTGAGCAATGGATCTGTCCGGTTAAAAAAACGTCCCTTAACGCCCTCC
>NC_136967.1:44111571-44180985 GCF_032717465.1 Coenobita brevimanus
GAATCGAACTGTGCATTATCAGGGTGAATCTGTGTTGCAAGCAGAACATATTGCTATGAAAAACGAATGTTAAATTCTCTCGTGTGAAGCTTGAGAGTACCCGTCAATTAATTACATAGATTCGGGATGATTCGGACATTTGAGGAGGGGGATGGTTCAGACAGTCCAAACTATCCCTCCACTACTGCCAAGTCATGACGTTATTAACTGATAATGCAACTTTTGATCATTTACAGTATATTTGAACAGATAGTGAAACAATTCTTCATAGTTATCAGGGAATATATATTTACAGTTTTGTTTATTTAACCTATTCCTCAAAGTGTAAAAAGATGGAAGGGGTATTACAACTTCTATTTCAGTTGTGCAGGTGCAATTTACGTAAAACTCTTAAATTTGTCAGTCTGAAATAAGGCCTAGAAAATGAAAAGTGAAGTCAGTATTCGAGAGAGAGAAAGAGAGAGAGAGAGAGAGAGAGAGACCCATTGAGAGACACAGAGAGAGAGAGAGAGAGAGAGATGGCTAATTATGCATAATTTTGAAGCAGAAAGTTTAGAGGTTAAGTCAGTTATTAATAAATCTGGTGAAGGTTATTTTAGTTATAAGTCACTGCATGATAGTATTGTGATCCCTACCGTAACGTATTGAAGTGAGGCGTGGACCTTGCAAGAGGGGAAGAAATCAAGAGTGAGAGCAGTGGAAATGAGTTACTTGAGAGGAGCATGTGGAGTGACATGGAGGGACAGGTTGACGAATGAAGAAGTGATGGAACGTTGTGGGGTGGATGTGGATGTGGATGAGAAGATTAGGAGAAATACACTGAGGTGGTTTGGACATGTGGAGATAATGGAGAATGAAAAACTGACTGAGGGTGTATTTAGGTGCGGTGGAGGGACGGAGAAGGAAGGGTAGACCGAGGATGAGGTGGAGGGACGGAGTTGAGAGGTATATGAAGGAGGAGGGAGTGAGTTGGGAGGAGGGTAGTCAAATGGTGGGTGAAAGAGCGACTTGGAGGCGTTTTTTCTGCTGTCACCCTTTGCAGGATTAGGGCGCAGGGCTATAGATAGATAGATAGATTTTTTAAACATATCAAATGGTTCATTTAGATTCTGAAGTTTAATTTTGTACTATAGGAAAATGAAATGTCGTTGAATTAGAAAATATTTGTTTTTATCCAATCCAACTCATATAATTTTAAGAATATGCCGAGTAATACTACTGGCAGAACCATCCCACCCTACTGTCCGAATCATCACCACTAGTAGGGATGGTTCGGACGATTTAGTCACTTGTGTTTCGTTAACTATAGCTTCAAGCTGAAAAGGGCTAAGAATTTCATATTATCTGCCTAAAGAGCCAAATGATGTGGCAACATTTTAACATAAACCAGATTACGTTCCTGCTTAAACCTGAATTTTTATAAATAAAAAAATAAAAAAATGCCCAAACCGTCACCACCCTCCCCTACCAGGTGAGGGTAGGGTCACCTGTACAGGGCACTTCAAAGCTCAGGTAAGCATTTTCTCTTTGAATTTTCGACATTTCTTATAAAAAGCAGAGGTTTTAGCCAAAAAAAAAAAAAAAAAATCTGCTGGGATTTGGGGAGGGGGAGTCATTGGTGAAAAATCTGCTGGGACACGGCAGGTAAAAATGAGTGTAAAATAAGGTTTGCATAATATTCTCCATTTTTTTTTATGTGAAGAGCATCAAGAGGTGGGCACAGTTTAACAAACTGTGTTACGTAACATGTGTTATTTGTTGTCTGTGATTGGGAGAGAAGGCAACCAGATGACACGCACAGGATGAGATTTGTCTGTGGTCACCCTATATGGGATTGTGAAAGGATATCTTGCCACATGATATGGCCACATGAGGAGGTATAAAGCAAGGGCACTGTAGAACAAAGTACACACACGAGCCATAATTTCAGTTTATCTTCTACATGAATTAGGAATGTATAATACTATCTTGGTTGTCTATGTGGTTACGTGAAACGGCTTTAGAACTGAAGAATGTCTGTGTTGTGTCGCTGTCTCTTACAGCACAAAGGTGTGCATCCCAAACGATTTACATTATCTTTTTTATTTATTGGGCTATGTGATGGGGGTTCTAGAGTCTCGTTATAGGTGAGCAAGGTATGGTGTGAGTTTTGTCATTTGGGTTGTTTATTATTCACATGAATGAAATAGGTGAGTCTAAATGTAAACGTGGAGTATGCAATGATGTCTAGGTTGATCATCAAGATACATATGGGGGTTTTAATCTAATATATAAGAAAACAAGATGCGAGTTGTTATCTTAGGGTGTTTTTATATAGACTATTAACCCGCACTGTCCTGTCGACGTATGGGTACTTTGCAACATTTTGCATTTGCCAGTCCTGACGACGTACTAGTACGTCGTGCAATTGCAAGGTCCCTAATTTGCACAATTTTCAATTTTCGCGCGTGATTTTTTGTACGTATACACGGGACACCTTCCACTATTCCTCTACAAGATGCCAAGCAGGGACAATGCCTTACACCGCATAACCTCCGCCCCACTGCATGCCATTGTCTCGGCAATTCACCTGTTACCAGTGACCTGGCCATTAAAGACATTCAGGCCAGAGTGATTCCCCAATCGATGACAATGTGGAGGACAAAGTTTACATAGCATTAGAGGAAGAAACAGTCAGAAATGATGTTCAGGTAATGTGGCAAAAGTATGGTGATGAGTTAGTGAGTGCAACAATGCTTATAATGCCTATATTACTGTTTGAAAACCAATATACTCTCATACTACATATATATTCGTACCAAGTAAATAAATAAATACTGTTTATGAGTGGTGTGAAATAGTTACCCTACCATAGGACTCGTTTTCTTTGGTGCTAGCCTATTAGAAAACCCAGTCAGGTAAGGAGGTACTGGTACCTTGATCGAGTATTTTAAACCTCAGGTGAGCGATTTCTCTATGAAATTTCGATGTTTCTCACCAAAAACGGAGGTTTTAGCCAAAAAAAAAATTTTGAAAATACCTCGGGATTGGGGGGTGTCAGAGGTGTGAAATAGCTCTGGACATGACGGGTTAACCTGCCCCATCCTGACCGATTTTCCACCACTGACTCCCCCCAATCCCGACCAATTTTGGAAATTTATTTTTTTGCCTCAAATCTCCTCTTTTGGTGAGAAACGTCGAAAATTCATAGAGAAATCGCTCATCTGAGGTGTAAAATACTCGATACAGGTAGCAGTACCCCTTACCTTACTGGGTTTTCTATCAGGCTGGCTCAAAAAAAACCAGTTCTATGGGAGGGTAACTATTCCATACCACTCATAAACGGTATTTATTTATTTATTTGGTACGAATTTATATGTAGTACGACAGTATATTGGTTTTCACACAGTAATATAGGCAATATAAGCATTGTTTCACTCATCAAACACATCAACATATCTGACCTTTTCTGGCGACATTACCTGATCATCATTTCTGACTGTTCTTCCTCTAATGCTACGTAAACTTTGTCTTCCACATTGTCATCGATTGAGGAATCACTCTGGCCCTGAATTTCGTACCATGGCATGACATGTCTTTACTGGTCAGGTCACTGGTAACAGGTGAATTGCCGAGGCAATGGCATGCAGGGGGGGGGAGGTCAAGCGGGATAAGGCATTGTCCCTGCCTGGCATCTTGTAGAGGAAGGTGTCCCGTGTGTACGTACCAAAAATCATACACAAAAATTGAAAATAGTTCAAATTAGGGACCTTGCAATTGATGCGCATTTATATTAATCAACGGGACTGACAGTGACAAAACGTGTGGACGTATATATACGTCGACGGGATGCAACGGGTTAAGAGCTCTTAAAACTTTACAGTCTACTTGCATGCGATATTAACTGATTATACAAAAGGATGGGATGGGCTGGTGGAGGCACTGTAATTCTTTTAGTGATTCTGTGTGTGTGTGTGTGTGTGTGTGTGTGTGTGTGTGACCAAAGTATCTCAGAACGTTTTATCTGATTTTAATCAGACGTTGGAAAAGGTTGAGGAACAGGTAACATTCTCAGCTTTTTTCCAGAACAATATGTCAAAGGTCAAAGTAAATGGTCTACGTCAAATGTCTACTGGTGAAATCAACTTAATGAGTTTTTATCCTTTTTTTACCAACCTGGGGGGAAAGGCTTAGAATAAGTCAAGATTGAAGTGATTCAGTTTTGAGAATAATCATTCAAAGGGCACGGTAGAGAGGCATGGTCAAAGTTCTACACGAGTGTGTGATAAAAAAGAAAAGAAAAAGTAGCACAAGCAGTTTTCGTCCGATTTTAAAATTTCATGGAATGGTTCCCAGTGCTTGACTTACTGAGAACAATAAGTCAAAGGTTGTAGCCACAGAGTATGACAAAATGTTATAGTTTTTATCTGATTTAGAAAAAACGTTGCAGAGTGGTTTCTCTATATATCTATCTATATACTTAGTTTGCTTGCCCCGAAGAAAGGGAGGTAGCCAAGACAGGATGACACACTCCAAAATTTACCCATCCACACACACACACATTCAGTCGCATCTTAGCCCCAAGAGGAGAAGGGACAGATCCTCACCGCACCACACCACACGAGGGTCAACTGTGCAGTGCAATCAGTGACATCCGTAGCAGGGCACGACAGCAGACTGAGCTGGTTTACCTCTGCCACATCATAATGGACCCATCCCCTTAACTGCACCTGACCTGATCAGCTGAGCTGATGAAATATGAGAGAATATCCCTTCAGGGCTGCATCATTACTTATTCATTCACAATTTCTTTCTAATCATTCCTATCATGCGCAGCCATTCCTCCTTGCTCAACAGACATCCCTCTCGCATCTAACAGTCTCTTCACACTGTCCATCCATTCTATTCGCGGTCTTCCTCTCAGCCTTATACCACTCACATCTGATCCAGTTATCTTTTTCACCAATTGCTCATCATCCATTCTCTCCATATGCCCAGACCAACGCAACACCCTCTACTCAACTCGATCAGCCATCTCCCGTCCAATGCCAGTTCTCCTTCGCCCTTCATCATATCTCACTTGATCCATATGCATCACTCCACACAGACTCCTCAGACACCTCATCTCCATTACATTCAAACTTTTCCCCTCTGCCACACCCGTATTACATGTCTCAGCTCCATATAACGAAGTCCGTACCACAACACCCTCATACAGCCTTCTCTTTACATCCATTCTAAGTGACAACATGTAAACAGTTTTCTCATTCCTCCCAGCACCTTTCCTATTTCATTCATTCTAAACTTCACTTCTGCATCTATTCTTTCATCCACAGCAACATGTGACCGTAAATACTTAAAACACTCCACCTCCTCAGGCAACTCATCATTCAAAACTATATTCATCCTCCTACCATCTACCGACCTCGTACACTTCATCACTTTACTCTTATTCTCATTTCTCAATTTCCTCCTTTCACACACCCTTCCAAACTCCTTTCCTAACTGTCTCAATCTCTCCTCTGAATCAGCCACTAGTGCAGTATCATCCACATGCAGCAGCTGATTCAGATTCCGCTCTCTACCACCGGCATTCACCAGATTCAAATCTCCACCTAACACTCTCTCATTCACCTCCCTTACAACAGCATCCATACAAATATTAAACAACCAAGGCGACACACTCAGCCCCACACTCATGCAAAACCAATCACTCACAGTATTTCCCACTCTTACACACGCTCTACTGTTTACATAAAAACTTTTCACTCCTTTCAGTAACCTACCATCAAGTCCATACAATCTTAAAACAGTCCACAAAGCCTCCCTATCAGTTCTATCATACGCTTTCTCTAAATACATGAACGCCCAAAACACATCCTTACCTTATAGTAGGATAATAATAAGACGGCTCAGTTTAGAGAACAGTCAGTCAAAGTGAAGGCTACAGGAAAAGGTCAAATTCTAGTTTACATGGGAAGGTCAACTCAGCCAGTTCTTACCTGCTCTGAACGAAACTCAGTGGATGGTTTAAGGGTCAGGGAAAAACAAAGGGATAAAATTTTGTGAACAGTCAAAGGTCAAGGTCACAAGGCAAGCTCTAAGTTCGGCCCTTGTGTCACTGAATACTCTGAATAACTAAAACATTATTGATATCTGGATCTGTCAGCCCCTCTCCCGATGATGAACAAGTGAGAAGAGTGGAACCATCTTCTAATTCTCTATTCACTTCTGCAGCATTCGTGACCTTTCCTCTAATTTTCTTTCTGCTGAACACAGCCTCTTCACTTAAACCTAGCCTTCTCTTCCTCTCTGAGACTCGGCTTTCCGAGGTGACTGATAGTTAACTCTTCTTTGTATCCTCCTACATTCTTTATACTCATTTCAAAGTCAAATGTGGTTGTTGTGTATATGTATGCAGTAACATATCTTGCTCTTGTGTTCCTGAACTTAAATCCACTAAATTCTGTAAACTTTAGCTTCGGCTATCATGTAATTCTCTGACTAAACATATCTGTGTTGTGTACTTATCCCCTCATTCTGTTGACTATGAAAAATTCATTGACTGTCTTTTTTCATATGATGAGACACATTCTGTTCATTTTTCCTTCCTTTGAAATCTCCATTCTATGTTATTTCAGTGCTTACCACCACCTTTGGTTCTCCTCTTTATTCACTGATCCAACGGGTAGACAACTCTTAATCTGTTCTAACCTTAATGACCTATGCAACTTGAACAGCATCCTGCCCGAATCCCTGACCACTTTGGAAAGAGATCCAAGATGCTTGACCTTTTCCTTACAATTAATTCTTCTGCTTTCTCTCGTGCTCTTTTGTATCTGGTTGGCTCCGCTAATCACAAACTTATTACTTTAGCCTGTTCTGTCTCCTAAGTAAGGTCCGCAGACCCCCTGAAAAGGCAGAGACTGTGGCATGTTGGGGTTGTTGATTGGGAGACCCTAAGGGAGTACTTCTTTCATTTTCCCTGGAAAAGTGACTGCTCTCATGGCCGAGAAACATCTAAGTGTGCCTTGAACATTAAAGAGGTTATTCTCCCTGGCACAGAAGTATTCATTCCGTTTTCCTATCCTTTGTTAAAGCAAAAAGCCTTGGTTCAATAACACTTGTTCTAATGCTGTCCACAGCAAGCAACCCCTACAAAAATTGCCAGCGCCAACCCACCGTGAATCTCATCTCTTTTACGTTTCTGTCCAGAACCTTGGTAAATGTGCTCTTTGCTCTGCTAAAAATAATGTCATTCGCATTTAATGTTCTGAGCTCACTGACGTAGATTCTTCCTTCTCTTTCGGGCACCTTCCCTAAAATCTTTCTAACAACTTTACTTCAATAGCTGTTTCGTCAACTGAAAAGGCAGAACTCTTTGCTCAGACTTTCTCCTCCAGTTCCACCTTTGGAGATTCCGGTGCTATTGCTCCATCTCTTCTCCCCTCTGACGTCCTCATGACTGATATTAAAATTTCTTCAGATGATGTATATTCTACTCCATATGGCCAGCATATTAACAAGGCATACGGGCTTAAAAGGAATTCCTCATGCTGTTATTTAGAACAGTGCTTCTTTGCTTACACTCTGCCTAAGTAAACTCTTTCACCTCTGTCTGTCAACTTGTACCTTTTATTCTTGCTGGAAGTTTACTCTCAGATTATCATGAAAAAGGGTGACCATTCTCAGTATTCTTACAACCATCCAATTGCATTAACCTCCTATATTTCTAAAATTTTTAGATATAGTCTTGCCAAAAAAAAAAAAAAATCTTTCTCATAACAACATTCTCTCCGATCAAGAGTACGATTTCCTTTCAGGACGTTGGCAAAAGCTTTACGATTGCAAATGGCATGTCAAACGCTTTTAGTCGAGTCTGGCACAAATTCTCAATTTCCAAACTGCCCTGTTTTCTGATTGTTCTATAGTTGCTGTTGTAGATGGCTACTAAACTTTTCTTAGCACTATCAATAGTGGTGTTCCTCAGGGTTCTGTCTAGTCACCAGCTCTCTTCCTTCTTTTCCTTAGTGACCTTCTAAGATGTACTGTACATCTAACCTGTCCTCTGTTCTGTGAATAACTCCATTCTTCACTTTTCCATTCACTTTCTACAGCATCCATCAGAGCAATTACTTCAAGAACATGGGGTGAGTGTATGACACAACTAATTTGCGACCGGATACATATCACAGATTGGCTTAAAAGTAGCCTAACCTTGTTTTTAATGAATCGCAGATTCAGTATCTACATCCCTCTGCCCCTCTTATTCATATACAAGTGGTGCCAGGGACAACAAACCTCGCCCGACAGGAGTTATTTTATTGCTGTTAAATTCTGCCTCGCTTCTGCCATTTACTGTCAGTGCACAATTAAAGTCTTAACTAATGGCGAAAAAGTTTTCAAGTCATGCCCTCTGAAAATTCGTGATCTTGCATTTGACCTTTCAAGGTCGCTCAAGGTCAAAGGTCATGCTGCCAAATGATAGCTCATATGAAACTTTCTAGTAAATTTCCCCATCTTCAAAAAGTTTCGAGTTATAGCCCCCTAAATATCCGTGACCTTGAGTTTGACTTTCAAGGTCACTTATGGTACCAATTAGAAACCCAAGTGGGATTTCCTATATGTCGATAAAAGTAAATATCTACCTTCAACCAGTTTCGAGTTATAGCCTCCTGAATATCCGTGATCTTCAATTTGACTTTTCAAAGTCTTTCAAAATCAAAGGTCTTGGTGCTAAATAAAAGCCCATATTTTAGTAGATACCTCTATCTTCCATCGTTTTCAAGTTATAGCCCTCTAAAAACCCGTGACCTTGATTTTGACCTTTCATGGTCACTCGATTACCTCCAAAATTTAATCAGTTTCTTTTGGGATCAGTGCCCGCATACCCTGAAAGTTTCATATAATTTCATGTAGCCGTTTTTCCGGATTGTTGCTAACAGACAAAGAAAGAAAGAGAAAGAAACTCGACCCAAAACAATACCTCGTTGGACTCCGTCCGGGCTAGGTAATAACAATATTCAATTCAATCCTGCATCATTTCTGAGTTCCTTTGGACTTTCATTCTCTTGGAATTTATTATGAATTACCTCTCACACTGACCTGCCTTTCAGATATTAGATGTATTAAGCTAACTTTGTGACTTCTTTACTCCTACACAACTTTTGTCTTTGTTTTGGGTTTTTATTTGCCCACACGTACAGCGCGGCTTCCTATATGTGTGTCTGTGTGCGTGGGGGGGGGGGCTTCCCCACATATAGCTCTTTTCAACAGGATAGAGTCAAAGGCTTTTACTCTCATCAACTCTCTTACTTTTACTGATCTTCAGCCTGTCTGTTCGCTGCACTGTTGCATTTTTAACTTGTTTTATCCCTCCTTCTGAGGCCACTGCTCTTCTTAACTGCTTGTCTTCACTCCTCCTCCATTACGACATACGTGCAGCACACACCTGGCAGCAAACTCTCGTCCTTTTATGTCTTTCACGTATGCAACAGGTCAACTATGGACATTTTTCCTCTGTCTGTATTTCCTTTTGTGTATGACTTTCAGTCTTTTAAACACAGTGTGTCAAGCAGGGTTTGTTCAGTGTTGACCAAGCTTCGTGGAAAGATTCCTGCAGAATCAAGGACAAAGAGATCCGAGTCTCAGAACGATCAGTCAAACATTTAGGTCACATAGAGAGGTCAAATGTTAAAGTCAGTGAGCAAAGTCTTCAGTTTTTATCTGATTTGAACCAAAGCTGATGAAAGTGGTAACAGTTAGGCAAGAATGGAGGAATTAAACTGTAATATTTGTTGGTGTGGCTGATGATCAGTCGCACTCTGGCTCAGCAGATCCACCAACTGCAGGCAGATAACCTTTGCAAGGCCGTTCCATGCAGTGATCCAATGTTCCCTTGCGGCTGACAGCACCTCGTCATGGCAAGGCAACAAAGTAGGATCCAGTTCACTCCCTACTTTGGGTATATGTTACCAACCAGCATTGTAAATGTTTTTTTGGGTTACAAGAAACCATTATGTGTCACTCTTTGTGGTCACCTAAAGTGAAAGTAGGAGTAGTAGTGGCAAGAGGAAAAGGTTGAGGTGATAAAATGAGAGCAGACACAGTGAACGGACTGAGAAAGAGGAAAGAAGCAGCATAAGAATCAAGTGAGAGGATGATGGTCGGCAACATCTATCATCATCTGTTTAAAACAATATGTCTAAGGTCAAATCACATGGCCAAATCAGGCGCTCAACTCTCAGTTCCACTTGGTGGCGTTGATGGTGTACTTTCTGAGTGGCAATTGCTTTTCTTGCTGCTGCTGCTGTGCTATTATTACTGTTAAAAATTTCCTTCATCCCTGCGGAAAGTTTTCTTGTTTTTGTCCATTATATTATTATTACTGTTATTACTCTAGGGAGGATCTAAATTGCTGCCATTCACGTACTGTTTGAGCTAGAGTCTATATTCTTTGCCATATTGTAATACTGGTTGACTGCTTCATCTGGCTAAATATCTGGATAGGATTCGGAACTAGAAAAAGAAAAAAAAAAAGAAAAAAACAGGTGACCCTAAAGCTCAAGAACCACCTAAGTCTTGAGGGCTGAAATTTTATGGGATATCCTTAGCACATGGCCGGAATGCAGTGCTTAGTAAAATCCAGTTCAGATCATTAATCACTAAGATTGCCCGAGGACAAAAATGGGGACTTTCCCGGATATTCCGGATGTCACCTAATTATCCTAATATTCCATGAAGAATTAAAGCTAGAGCCAGCAAACTTGGTGGACTTATAGACGGTGACCACCTAAGGGGGCATACACAAGATCAGACCTTGACCTCAAGGTCCCTTTATAGCTCGACTACTTGTAAGCAATGGCTGTGGGAAGTTTTACTTTATCATAATTGCCCTTGGACAAGTTTACGGTGTTCTAGTTAGTGTCCACCTATTTCATAGGTAGAGACTGTTGTTTTTGCTGGTATTATTATTATTCCGGCTTCAAACTCTCGCGACGATTCCAGGAGAACCTGAGGCTGCGCAAAAAATCTGTTGTGTCCTGGCATGGGCCATTGTTGATAGAAAAACATCCATATCTCCCTAAGGGATCAAGGTCATTGTAAGAAACAGTAGCAGACATATGCATTCTTTGACACCTTTTTGTCTTTAGATCCCTTGTTGATGTTACACATGAAGTTACCTTAGGTTCTTCAGGTCTTGTTTATATAACACATACCATACTAGATGGCAAAGCCCCCTTACTGTGGCTACATAACAAAAATCGTATAGTACCTAATTATCATTATTATTCCGGCCTCAGTCTCTCGACGATTCCGGGAGAACCGGAGACAGTGCAAGTAACCTGAAGGGCCCAAGTTATGTGTCCTGGTATGGGCCATTGCTGTTAGACAAAAAATCCAAATCTCCTCAATGGTGTCAAGATCACTAAGAAACAGTAGGTGGAGACTAGTGACTGTCTGCAGGATAGTTACAGAGGTTTATTATTATTATTATTATTATTATTATTATTATTATTTGTCTCACCTTATGTAACAGGTGGAGAATTGTTGTTGCTGGTATTATTATTTTTCTTGCCTCAGAGTCTCACGGTGATTCCAGGAGAACTGGAGACTATGTAAGGAATATTAAGCACCCAGGTTATGTGTCCTGGCATGGGCCATTGCTGATAGAAAAAACATCCAAATCCCTTAACCCGTGGATTGCAAGCTACAGGTCAGGCTGGGTAGCTATAGCTCAGGCTGTGCTAACCTTCCAGTGGCCGAGCATCACTGCTAACTACTCCACGCAGGTGCAGACTTACGCATGGTGCTATGCAATGACAGAGAGGGAGATTTTTCTTTTTCACCAGATGATGTCCTGGATGTTTATCTTCAAGTTTGTAAAATAAAAACTTTTTTTATTCACTACACCTCTACACAAACTTACGCGTGGCTCTGCGCAAAAACAGGGGGGGAGAGAGAGAGAGAGAGAGAGAGAGAGAGAGAGAATTTTATTTTTCACCAGATGATGCCCTGGATGTTTATCTTCAAGTTTATAATAAACAAAAACTAATTTTTTTTTTTTTCATCTTTGCATACCACGGGATGGGATAAAAAAAAAAAAAAAAAAGGGAATTTGTGCAATCCACGGGTTAGGTGCAGTGGAATGGAATGTCAGAAAGAGTCATATCAATACTATGTTGTGAAGGACATACGTTGGTCATGTCTACTGAAGATTTCAATGCGACTTGTACAAGGAAACTGAAGGGAACAAGTTATGTGTCCTGATGTGGGCCATTGCTGATAGAAAAATATTTCAAATCTTCCCAATGGGGCCAAGGTTATTGTAAAAAATAGTGGGTGGAGACTAGTGACAGTTATTACTCTCCATTTATTGCATTAGTGGAGACTATTGTTTTTGCTGGTATTATTATCATTATTCTGGCCTCAGAGTTATGTGATGATTTCAGGAGAACTGGAGCCTGTGTAAGGAATCTGAAGGGCCCACATTATGTATCTTGGAATGGACTATTGCTGAAAAAGAAAAAAATCCTTTATGGACAGTCGAAGGGCATGCCAGAAAGTTTCCTTTCAGTATTGTGTTGTGAATGAGATAAGGTGGGCTTGCCTACCGGAGATTTCAACCGGACCTGAACAAGTAATTTGAAAATGAAACTTGGCAGAACGATTCCTAAGACTTTAATTTGTTATTTAAAAAAATTCCAACTCTCTCTAGTGGGGTCAAGGTCACTGTAAGAAACAGTAGGCTGAGACTAGTGACTGTCCATAGGACAGTTGCAGAGGTCTAGTTATTATTATTCCGGCCTCAAAATCTTGTGACAATTCCAGGAGAAGTGGAGTCTGCACAAGGAATCTGAAGGACCCAGGATATGTGTCCTGACTTGGACCATTGCTGATAGAAAAATAAATCCAAATCTTCCTAATTTGGTCAAGGTTACTTCAAGAAACTGTAGGTGGAGAACAGCGATTTCCGTAGGACAGTTACGGTGTTCTAGTTATCCCTTTCATACACGGGGGCCGGTGAAGAATCCAACCTCTCACACTCTTTCGACGCAGGATTCGTCCAAGTGAAATCCAACTGCTCGCACTCTTGACTCACGATTCGTCCAAGTGAAATCAACCGCTCACCGTCTTTCGACGTAGATTGAGTCCAACCATATAATTTGCTGTATTTTTTTTTTTTTTTTTTTGCAACAATTTGTTGTTTGATCTTCCTAGTGAACGAAAGAAATCTTAAAAAAAAAAAAAAAATGAATTACCATATTGTATCATTCACTTATTTATTCAATGCTCATTTACTCACAGACATATAAACATTTCGGCAATGATTATAGAATATTGTAGTGCATTTATCTGCGATCCATTTCGTAAAAAAAAAAAAAAAAAAAAAAAAAATCTAGCTATACTAGAAAATTTTTTACGGCATACGGAATAATAATAATCGTTCATCACGCCTGGCCGCTCTGAGTGAACTGTTTCCTATCATTTCATTCTAGCCTGCCCAGACCTCACGCTCCCCACATTCCTCACTCAGTGATTTGTGCGGCATCGAAAAATGATTACAATCATTTCATTCCCCTGCCCAAATTTTTAACGGTATTGTTATGAAACTGATATATGTTACAAATGAATAAATGATCTCCCTAATGAATGAAAACAATAAATAAATAAATAAATAAAGGATATAAAACACCATACTTTATCGATCAGTAATGTATTCGTTTACGCACTGACATACGCATATACATTATTCACACTTTTTTCACAACAATATGTTACGAAAAAAAAATACAGTGTGTGAATACTGTATATATGTCAGTGAGTAAAAGAATACATTACTGATCGATAAAGTATGGTGTTTTATATACTTTATTATTTTCATTCATTAGGAAGATCATTTATTCATTTGTAACATGCATCAGTTTCATAACAATACAGTTAAAAATAAGGGCAGGGGAATGAAATGATTGTAATCATTTTCATATTTTTTTTACGAAATGGATCGCAGATAAATGCTTTACATTACAATCATTACCGAAATGTTTATATGTCTGTGAGTAAATGAGCACTGAATAAATAAGTGAATGATACAATATGGTAATTTTTTTTTTTAATTTTTTTTTCGTTATTAGGAAGATCATTCATTAATTTATTACAAAAACCACTTTCAAAACAATACAGTTATAATAAGGGCGGGGGGGGGGGGATGAAATGAGTGAAATCAGTTTCTGATACCACACGAATCGCTGAGTGAGAAGTGTGGGGAGCGTGAGGTCTGGGCTGGGGAGTGACCGTCACTCAGTACTCGGAAATGGTTGACTCAGGTGGCGTTGAAAGAGTGACAGGGTTATTATTATTGTTATTATTATTATCCCCTTGGCTGCATCCAGCATTCCGGAAATGCCGATCAGTAGACTGCATCGTACATTCTGTAACAGTGGCGTGAAATTTCCACAAAACTGTGCATTTTTTTTTTTTATGTGTATAGCACATGCATACGTACTCTGAATGGGAGGGAGGGGTATTACCTGTACGAGACAGTACCCAGCAACATGGCAATGAGGGAGGACACCTTACTTGCCGCAGTGGCAACGGTGTTATTATGAGTACGCAGGAACAAAAAAAAAAAAAAGTGCTCGTCGGCGAGTTTGGGTGTGTCAGTCACGTTAGGCCAACCCCTATGGTGATGGACATCAATTTGTAAATGACCTTAGAGATGACACTGGACTGCTGCTGGTGGAAGCAGGGGATAGTTCATAAATTGGTAATTTCTTCAGGATGTCAAAGACAGATTTTGAAATAGTATCATAGTCGCTGGTAATGGTCTACTGCTGTGTTAGATTCATGTCCTCAGCTCAAAGCCTCATCCACACCGGTGCTACCAACATGATTCCAGCAGAGTTGCCAACATGTTCCGGACATTAGTGTTTCAAACATGTCCCTAACATTGTTCCCGGCAAAGTTTGAAAAATGTTGCCAACATATGTTTCGAGCAAGTGTGGCCGCACCCTTTGTGGCTTGGAAAACACGTAGCAAGGGAATTATCTGAATAATAAATGGCATCAAACAATAAGCATTATAAAAATAAGTGTTAATACAAGTCTTTCATAAAGTTTTATAAAGTTTGTCATGACTACCCAAATGTACACAGAGGCTACTGAACACTCACGTAAATGCTAGGTAAAAATAAGTGGATCATATCAAATCAGAGTGAATAAAAGTTGTTTTATATTATATTCTGCAATATATTTTATGAACTTGTGATTTTTTTTCTACAAAAATAAGTGAAGTCATGTGGTACATTCCTGAGTTACCAAAGTGTTATCAATTGCGATAATGCGTAGCAAAGCAATGAGATGAATGATAAATGGCATTATATCAATACCGCTTTTAAAAACAAGTGCTAATAAAAGTCGTTCATGAAGTTTTATAAAATTTGTAATGATTGCCCATGTGTGCACAGATGTTACTTACTTTTGGCCTACCTGTTCACTCACGTAGGTTAAATACTAGATAAAAATACGTGGGTCTAACCAAACTATAGAGGCTGAAAGTGTTAATTAATATTCTGTTTCGAATTATTTTTATACAATATAAGTGAATTAGTCATTTTTTCTATTATGCAGTGTAGTGTCACAGGGGGCGACCCGACACCCCCCCAAGGAGCCCATAGAGGAGCAACGACAGCGTGCAGGGACTTGGGGTGACAACGGTGTAAGTCCGCCCGGGGCACACACCCCTATGACCTGGAGCTTTCCTGCCACCATCATAGCAGAAATACCAGACTACCTTCCAGGCAAGCCTTCCCCAACCAGCTTCGAGGTGGAGCTGTTACTCCAGCCCCTGCCAGCACCCCTGAGACGGCCTGTAGCCGCTCAACCCTTCTGAAGGAGACGGCCTGCAGCTGCTCCCGCCTTCATCAGGAGACGGCCTGTAGCCGCTCCCACCTTCGTCAGGAGACAGCCTGTAGCCGCTCTGAGGGAAATAAGGAGACGGGCTGTAGCCGCTCCTGCCTTCATCAGGAGACGGGCTGTAGCCGCTCCTGCCTTCATCAGGAGACGGGCTGTAGCCGCTCCTGCCTTCATCAGGAGACGGGCTGTAGCCGCTCTGAAGGTGCCTTCCTTGAGACAGCCTGTAGCCACTCAACCCTCCTGAAGGAGACAGCCTGTAGCCACTCTGAGGGAAATCAGGAGACAGCCTGTAGCCGCTCCTGCCATTGTCAGGAGATGGCCTGTAGCTGCTCTGAAGGTGCCCTTCTTGAGATGGCCTGTAGCCACTCAACCTTCCTGTAGGAGACAGCCTGTAGCCCCTCTGAGGGGAATCAGGAGATGGCCTGTAGCCGCTCCTGCCTTCATCAGGAGACAGCCTGTAGCCACACTGAAGGTGCCTTTCTCAAGACAGCCTGTAGCGGCTCAACCCTCCTGAAGGAGACAGCCTGTAGCTGTTCTGAGGGAAATCAGGAAACGGCCTGTAGCCGCTCCTGCCTTCGTCAGGAGTCGGCCTGTAGCTGCTCTGAAAGTGCCCTTGGGTCTGCAGGTAGCTGCTCCCTCCCAAAGGCCATGGCCAGTAGCCAGGCCTTGGCAATGGCCGGTAGCCGCGCCCCTAGAAGGCCACGGCCAGTAGCTGGGCCCTATGGCAGGAGACGGCCTGTAGCTGCTCCTCCATCAGGAGCTGATGCCTGTTCTCCAGTCCACGACACAGAGAGTACTGGAGAGGCCCCATGGTTTCCCCCAGCCTCTGGTCCCTGCAACCGGCTCTGGAGAGGGCCCACCTGATGGGCCCTGATGCAGGTCAGTGCCGCAGTCCCTTCCTGACAGCGCCGCCAAGCACGGGGGACCGCAGCCCTCGGGAACCCTAGACTGCCCTCAGGACTCCTGTGCGGGAACTCCCTGCATGTCGACGCTGGAGATCTCCATCCTCCATCAGGCCCCTGAGTGAGAAGTTCAGGCAGTTATTCAGCCCCAGCCCTGAGGGCTGTACTTCTGCCCCCAGCCCGGAGAGCGCGGGGCCCATCACCACCCGCAGCCCCGGATGAGAGAGGACGCTCCTGCGCATGATCCCATGGCCACTGGATGTAGAGGCCCCCAGTGGAACCCAGCCCCATCAGTAGTAAGGCTGTAACACCTTCGCCGCCCTTTTACCTGACCGCCATGATGCCCAGATCCGAAACGAGTGACAGTGATAGTACAGTGTCCGTGACCCAGTAACATAGAGGCAGAGCAGTGAACTAACTATCTAACAGAAGTCAGTGATAATACCAAAGTGGTGGAGTGAGTAACAGTGACAGTGTGACCGCGAATACAGCCACCCAGTAAGAGTCAGGTCTACCATAGTGAATTTGCTACCACCAGATAATATCTCCTAATACTAAAACCGTATCCAGACCCCAGTGCCAAAGAAACTCCAACAAGGAACAATATCAGCGACTCCACAAATATATAAAGCACAGACTTACTATAACTAATAGTGCACAAACCTCTGCCCCAAGTGCTATTCATTTTGATCCGAGCAGTATCTTGCCCGATACTGATAACCCATATCTAGACGTAAGAGTTATAATTGTCCAGTGTATCTGAATCAGTGACATCTACTCGTTCCCCTGTCCAACTTAGTATTACACGTGTAAGGTTGTTGCCTTGAGTTTTTTGTCCTACCTCTCCTATATGTCTAAGCTCAGGTCATAAAAGAGAGCCCCGCTACATACGGGACGGGAAGCCAGCCCTTAAAAGACCAAGCATTACCATTTCTATGAAAATAAGTGAAGTCATGTGGTACACTGCTGAGTTAGCGAAGTGTTAGCGGTTGCGAAAATGTGGAGGAAGGCAATGAAGTAAGTAATAAATGGCATTATGTCAATAAGTTTTATACAAAATAAGCACGAATAAGAGTCTTCCATGATGTAATGCATGTGAATCAGTGATTATTTCTACCAATGTAAGTGAAGTCATCTGGTACATTGCAGAGTTAGTGAAGTGTTTTAGCGGTTGTGAAAGTGTGCATCAAGGCACTGACGTGAATAATATATTGCACTACATCAATAAGTTTTTAAAAAATAAGTGATAGTAAGCCTTTGATGAAGGTTGATGAAGTTTGTAATGATTTTCCTCACATCGCTACTGTTTCACTAAACTCAAGGGTAAACTTAATGGAATTTCGCAGTAGAATTATACGATACTGGCTAGAAGTTTTTTTTTTTTTTAATATATATTGTATTTACTATGATGAGACAACGTGGCAGTTACCCTATTTTGTACGAACAAAAATCTTCTGGTTTGTTACGGTAGGTGATTTTCCACCCCGCTGGGCTATTTCCTGCTTCAGACGGACAAAAAACACCTTGTCGTTCTTTAAAGCGTTCTCTGGGCTGGGAGAACCTATGGACATGCTGGTTATTGCAAATAATACTAGGAAGCCTGAAGTCTGACAAAAATTTCAGCTTTTAAGATTAAGGGTAAGTGGGTTAGAACAAGAGTTGAAAACATACCATTTTTTTCTCTCTCTCAGCACCGGGCAGGTGAGTTATCGTCATGGCCGCCGCAGCCAAGGGGTTATTTATTTATTTATTATTATTATTATTATTATTATTATTATTATTATTATTACCAAATAGGTAAACAAGGGTACATGTGAATGCCTTTGAAAGTGAGAAAAGGCATGGTAGGCCAAGGCAGGCAAACATCTGTATGTGACAAGCGATGAAGGGGTGTGATGGGGCAGAGAAACGGACAAAGGATCGTGCTGATTGGATGAATTGCATACAGAGGAGCACATGAGAAGCATTTGCTACTCATTTTGGTTTTTACTTCATATATGTTGGACTTATTCTACCTCATAGATAAAATGGAACGCATGATGTGTGAATGGTTTGTCATGCCTGTGAAGTGGAGTCAGTTCTTCTGGAGCCTTGGATTCTTATTATTACAGGTATTATTATTATTATTAGTAGTAGTAGTAGTAGTAGTAGTGACGGTGGTAATAATAGTAGTAGTAGTGGTGGTAATAGTAGTAGTAGTAGTAGTAGTAGTAGCAGAAGTAATTTTTGTATTCTAATAATTTTTCCTATTATTACCCCTATATCGACGGTGGATATATCTTATAATTTAAAGTTCCTTTTTTTTTACCAACTGAATTTGGAAAAACAATATTTTTTGTATGTTCCTGTAGTCTGGGTCTTGGACGAACATAGTTTTGATAAAAATACGTCTGCAGACAATGACGCACTGGTAAAGTTGCTTAAATATCCGCCAAAATAATATACAAAAAGTTATTCACTTTACTGAGTCTCTCTCTCTCTCTCTCTCTCTCTCTCTCTCTCTCTCTCTCTCTCTCTCTCTCTCTCTCTCTCTCTCTCTCTCGTATTTCAGCTTTTGAAACTGTATTTCCGTTAATGAAACTAAAGCGCCATTTTCATTCTCACACTTCAGTAATTTGGCTTTCATTAGCGATGCCGATGACTTAGCCTCTCTCTCTCTCACTCTCTCTCTTTCTCTCTCTCTCTCTCTCTCTCTCTCTCTCTCTCTCATTTTTAGCTAAGACTACTAAGACTGTTCCTAATTGCTCTCTAATCTTCTGTAATTGCTTGTTGAATAGCTCTATCTATCTATAGCCCGACGCCCTAATCCCGCAAAGGGTGGCCGCAGGCAAAACGCCTCCAAGTCGCTCTGTCACCCACCATTTGAGTACCCTCCCCCCAACTCACCCCCCCCTCCCTCATATACCTCTCAACTCCATCCTTCCACCTCATCCTCGGTCTACCCCTCCCTCTCCCTCCCTCCCTCCACCTCACCTACATACACCCTCTTAGTCAGTCTTTCATTCTCCATTCTCTCCACATGTCCAAACCACCTCAGTGTATTTCTCCTAATCTTCTCAACCACATCCACATCCACCCCACAACGTTCCTTCACTTCTTCATTCGTCAACCTGTCCCTCCATGTCACTCCACATGCTCCTCTCAAGTAACTCATTTCCACTGCTCTCACTCTTGACTTGTTCCCCTCTTGCAAGGTCCACGCCTCGCTTCCATACGTCAGGGTAGGGATGACAATACTATCATGCAGTGACTTCTTAACTTCCATACTCACCTCCCTATTTCTCATCACTGTTTTCAGTGAACCAACAACCTTCCTTCCCTGCTGTACCCTTTCAAGCACTTCTTCTCCCAAAGTTCCATCCTTATTCATCACACTACCCAAGTACTTGAATGCACTCACACTCTCCATGTCCTCACCATCCAACCTCACTGTACATTCTGTGACTTCATTCATCTCAAACACCATAACTTTACTTTTGTTTACATTAACTTTCAGCTTCCTCCTCCTACACACTGTCCCAAATTCATTCACCAAACCTTGCAACTCCCATTCATCTTCACTCAACAATACTGTATCATCAACAAACAGCAACACCGGAATCTTCCAAATCTCACCCTCATTCATTAGAGCCACCCTCACATCCACTGCCCTACCCTGCACCTCCTTTACAACCCCATCCATATATATATTAAACAGCCATGGAGACATAATACAACCCTGTTTCAGTCCCACATTGAGATCAAAGAACTCACTCAGCTCACCATCCACACGCACTGTAGCCCTAGCTCCTTCTTACATACTCTTCACAGCATTCAACAATTTCTCATCCACTCCATATACTCTTAATACCTTCCACATACCTTGCCTATCTATTCTGTCATAAGCTTTCTTCAAGTCCATGAAGGCAGCATACACTTTCATTCCCTTCTCTAGATACTTCTCCACTAAACATCTTAAAACAAATATCTGATCTACACACCCTTTTCCCTTCCTAAATCCCCCTTGTTCTTCTCCAACTAGCTCCTCTGTCATATGCCTAACCCTATCAATGAGTATTCTACCATATATTTTACCAGTCACACTAAGAAGGCAAATACCCCTATGGTTACCACATACTTCTCTCTCCCCTTTTCCTTTATATATAAGGAACAATTATACCTGATTTCCAGTCCTCTGGAACCCTTCCCTCTTCCCAAGCCAATCTACACAACAATCTCACCCCCATACCTCAGCATTTCACCACACACTCCATCAATTTCTGGGGCCTTCCCCAGCTTGATCTTCTTCATTGCTCCCACTACTTCCGTTCTACTGATCTCTTCCTCCCTCCTCTCATCTCTTCTTCTCCCAGCCATTCCCCAACCACTTATACTCTCACTGCTGTCACTCTCTACATTCAAATCCTCAAAGTGCTCCTTCCATCTCCTCATTTTCTCTCTCTTCTCCACCAACAATCTATTATTCCTATCTTTCACTCCCCTACTATTTTACCTTTCACACTGCCTTACTTTCTTTACCTCCTTCCAAAACAATTTCTTACTCTCCCTTCATTTCACACTCAGATTCCTCCCAAACTCTTCATCCACTTTCTTCTTTCTCTCCTTCACCAGTCTCTTCATCTCCCTTCTCTTACACACATATACCTCTCTCATCTTCTCCCCCATCTCTACTCGCTAACCATTCACTCTATGCCTTCTTTTGTTCCACAGCTCGTTTTACCTCATCATTTCACCATGCTGTCCCTTGCACACCCCTGAATCTCCTCCTCACTCCACAAACCACCTCACACACTGAACCTATCTCTTCTGTATATATCTTACATACGTCTTCCACCCCTTCCATCTGCTCTAGCTCATACCACTATGCTCTTATACTCTGCCATTTTCTCACTATCTTGCAATTTCTCCACTCTTCTCACAGGAGTTGTTTCCTCCTGTCTTCCCCTTCGTCTCCTCAACCATTTTCTTTGCAGCTTTACCTTGGTCATCACTAAGTGATGGTCCGAGACTCCATTCCCCCCCACACTCTCCACACTCTTGCATCCAACACTTGTCTTCTCATTCGCTCATCCACACACACGTAGTCTATCATTGCCTTTCGTTCTACAAGTTCATCATCCATCCTTCTCATTACTCTCCATGTATACCGGTGGATCATCTTATGTCAAAAGTAGGTGTTGGCTATTGCCAACCCCTTACAAGCACAGATGTCCACCAAAGCACTTCCATTCCCATCTACGTCAGCTGGCACACCCCACTGACCAACCAATCCATCCACTCGTACATTCCCAACTTTGTCATTCATGTCTATAATCAACAGCACTCTCTCGCTCCTCTCAAACTTGTCCATACATGCTTCTACACTCGCCCAAAACTCATCTTTCACTCTTGCCACTCGATCCTCTGTCGGAGCATACACACATACAATCTCCCACGCTTGTATACCTACTTTCATCCTCACCCACACAATCCTTGCACCCACTGTATCATACTCTCTTATATTCTCCTTCCACTTCTTGCTTATCATCAGACATACTCCCTCTCTTGCCCTCTCATTCTCATTAACTCCTGCACATATACCTAAACCATATTCCCATTCTCTCACCCTTTCACCTTTCCATTTAGTTTTAGTCAATCCAAATATTCCACTCTTGCATCCTTAAGCACCTGAACAATCTCTCTCTCTCTCTTTCACTTCGTAATTCACTCCTCTCACATTCCATGTTCCCACTCTCAGAATGTCGTTTGTCCGTTCCTTAGTCGTCAACGTATGGTCCGTCCTGGTCCGAGGTGCTTTATTCGCTTTTTTAGTTAGTTGTTTTTACGGGGTGGGTCACTAACCCACCACCAACCCTTTTAGTCGCCTCGTACGACAAGCAGGGATACTGGGGGAGTATTCTTGAAACCTCCCTACCCCTAGGGGTAGGGGGGTTTCAACAATAATTGGTGATCCTCATATTACTTCCTCCACTAACAATGAAGGCAACTATAATTTCACCCTTATATATGAATTACACAGCAGCTGGGTTTCCTTATTAAGGAAGTAGAACTGTAAACAGAAGTTTCCCGATTTCCTTTTACCATTTCATTAGACTAAGTTTAAGTCACCTGCACCACATCCGTCTTTTATTCGAACAACCGTTCACGATATCTTTAACAGAGCTTTTGGTCCAATGGCGTACGTTTCTGTTTACTTTAAATATACGTCATTCAGATCAGGAGATATTTTTCAGTCTGGACGAGTCAGATATAACTAGTGAATTTCTTTCAAAAAAGTTATGAACGAAAATCTTTGAAAATGTCTAATGGTAGTAATGTGAACAATATAACATATGGGTGGAGCTAATGGTAGCAGATTTCTGTCCAATATTATGTAGCTATTTCTTAATATATATATATATATATATATATATATATATATATATATATATATATATATATATATATATATATATATATATATATGCAATGAAGGCTTTGATAAAAAAAACAGAGGCTTGAGTGTTGCAGCTGCACGAGGCTTACATGGAGGAGAGTTAGTGCCAACTTTAACATATGGATGTGAGACTTTGGTGTGGCATGAAAATGAAAAATCAAGAGTAAGGGCAGTGGAGATGGGACTGCTGAGGAATGTATGTGGAGTACAGAGGGTGGATAGGATACGAAATAATGTGATTCGTGAAAGATGCGGAGTGAAGAAGTCGGTGGACACCCGAACTGAAGAGAGTGTACTGAGATGGTATGGTCATGTAAAGAGAATGGATAACAATAGAGTGGTGGAGAAGGTATATCTGAACAAATTCGAGGGAGGGATGAGGCGAGGTAGGCCAAGGAAAAGGTGGCGAGATATGATGGATGAATATGTGAGGAAGAGAGGTTTGGAAGTCGACGAGGCTAGGGAACTGACAGGAGATCGAGTTGGCTGGATGAATTTTGTGAGAAGTGCATGATCAGGGATTTTTGGCACCCCTTTTTAACGTGGCAGCGTCTGCATTGACTCTGTTGGATACGAGTAAGTGAAGCTACAGAACGTGGTTAAATGTTTTTGGCGTATCCGGTAGAGCCAGGATTCCGGGGGCTTGAATGATAAGTGAATGGAGGCCTGGCCCATTGGATTGGGCAGTTTTGGGCTGCCTGGACATTGTTACTCCTCACCCTGCCCTTGGGTGGGAAAGGAAGTCCGGATGATGATGATGATGATGATGATGATATATATATATATATATATATATATATATATATATATATATATATATATAATGTTTAGTTGTTATTTTGATTAGCTTTGCGATGTGCAGAATAGGTATATAAGAAGCACTACATTCCATATCCACGTTAATTCACTGCATGTAATACCTCTGAATAATATCTATGTTTCTTTTTTTTAAGTATCTGGTTACCAAAGGATTATTATAATACATGCATTTTTCTCTTCAATGATATAACAGTTAACGAACTACACATCTATATATGAATTACAGGGGTTATAGAGCAAGAAGACTAACGCTATAGAACACTGAAAAGAAATGTACGTCATGTCATAAAGGTTTCTGCAGCGCAGGAAAAAAAAAAAAAAAATGTCTAAGTAGGTACTGTAGAAATAAAATATAGGCGTCATCGATTTGCAGGAATTAATGTGGTGTTTTTCTAATGCCTTCACCACAACGGTCTTAAAAATGCTAAATATAATCATTTGTTGCTGTTGTTGATAAAGTTATAGTTATTGCTTAACTCTCGCCTGTATGGCCAAGCATACCCGCCTGTCAGGACTCCATATTATAATAATACAAATCATAATAGATAGCATGATAGATAGATATTGGAATTCACATTATCATAATACAACTCATAATAGGAAGCATAATAGATAGGAACACCACTCACGCTAGGTGTGGGAAAAGGAAACACACTTGCAAGATTTTAGTGAAGTTGTTAGAAAGGTTTTTGGCAAGGTGCCAGGAGTGGGAAGAAATAGAGTTGGACAGTTGAAAGCACTTAGTACGGATGAAATTATTTTTAGCAGAGCGAAGAAGAGTTAGCACGATTCCGGGCATAAACATAAAAAAAATGTGATTCAGGGATGCGTTGGCTCCGGTACCTTTTATAGGCCATCTCCATGTTGCAGACAGCATTAGAACAAGTGTGGTTAAACCAAGGCTTTCTTGCATTAGTAAAAGGATATAAGAAAGGAATGTATGCTTCCATGCCCGAGAAAATAACCTCTGGAATGCGCAAGGCACACTCAGATGGCTCCCGGGCCGTGGAAGCAATGATCATTCCAGAAAAAATCAAAGAAGTACTGGCTGAATGCCTCCCAATCTGCAGCTCCAAAGTGCCACAGACGACGTTTCTTTGGAGGGTCCACAAGTCGTACTGGAGCGATAGGACAGGTTGAGGTAATAATATGATTGGAGGAGCCCAAAGGTGAGAGAAGATTAACGGAAACTGGATCCACGCTGTGGCAGAGGATGCCTCATCAGGGTCGAACCAGCTTTGATTCCATGACAAGATGGGGGGAGTATGAAAACTTTTGGCTCCCGGGTTGATGCCACAGCAGCTTCACCTAGGGTGTACAGTGCCACCAGGTAGCGCCTTGTCTGGCTGGTAGAAGAAAGAAATGAAAAAGGGATCGTTGTACAGGACGTGCTGGATAAACCTGCAGGGGAGAGAGGTAGCCATCGTAAGAAGATAACCATCATAAACAGGAAAGGCAGGCGGATAGAGATGTTTCGGAGGCAATGATAATGGATATGTAGAGAACGTACAGAAAACGGAGAAGCCTGACATAAGGACAGAAGATAGATAAACACAGAAGACAAATAAGCTTAGAGCAGCACAGAGAAGATAAGGGGAGAGAAGGGTAGGAAAAACAGAGAAGACACACGAGCTGGGATTGACAGAGAAACAGAGGAAACAGAGAAGCAGAAAAGGGCAAAAATAAATAAATAATAAATATATATATATATATATATATATATATATATATATATATATATATATATATATATATATATATATATATATATATATATATATATATATATATATATATATATATATATATATATATATATAAACAGAAAAGATAGAGAAGCAAAGTATTTGAAGACTCAGAGAAGGAAGATTGCGAAAAAAGAGAGAATCAGAAAAGCAAAAAAAGAAAGGACATTTTACCTGAAAAAAAAACAATGGAGGCAGAGAACACATTCGAGCAGAGAAGGTTGACAGACAAGCGTAGTGAGAGATATGGCCACCTGACAGCGAACAAATTGCAAGTTGGAAACCAGTGACACTTCTAACTGGAGTATGGCAGGCATGTACTCTGTCACAGGGCCACGTCATATACCCCCCTCGCCCTGACACCGACAGCCGCCCCCACTCACTCCAACCAACCCCTACCTGCGTCCACGTTCACTTCAACCACACTTCTATCCGTGCCATACCCTCACAAATACCCATATCCACACTCACATTAAAACACAGCTTCACCCACATCCACACTCACATCCACCCACACCCACAACCAGAATACTCCACATCCACACCTATGTCCACTCCCACAACCACAAAAACACCCTCTCCACATTCACACCCACACCTTCCACACTCACAGCCACACCTATCTCATCCGCACCCCTCCAGACCCCCACTCATACCCCAACCCCAACCCTCACTAGCACTCCACCCTGACCAACACTACCTCCTCTACATATGTGTGGGCTAGATCTAACCGTATCCCCCTGAATTATGGCCGTTACTGATGCTGTATGATCTCCGTCATTCTTCTCTGGGGTTTAGACTAGGAGATGGAGAATAGGTTTGGTAGTGATTTTAGTGAAATTTAAAGTGTAGGAACGTCTATATGTAAGTTTTCGAAATTGCATGAAGTGCTTGCTATTACTCTCTGTCTGTCTGTCTGTCTGTCTCTCTCTCTCTCTCTCTCTCTCTCTCTCTCTCTCTCTCTCTCACACACACACACACACACATACACACACACACACACTCACAAAGCTGACGATCACGACCATCAAGTGATCCTGACCGACCCGGTGAATTACACACACACACACACGGCCGAATAGCATAGGTCTGTGTATCTCAGTTGGCATTCATCCCGTTCCGCTTCCTCTCCCTACTTCCCAACCCTCCCCCCCTTCACTCCACTGAGGCCATCGCCCATACCACTTGCACCTTTCTTTTCACGTTAGCCCTCTTGTTCTTCCCTTCACGCCTTCTTTTATGTATCCTACTAATCATCCCCTGCATTTTTTCCTACTTATACTTAACCTACCTTCCCCCTACCCGAAAGCACTTATGTCTGCAAATCCTCATCCTTCGTTTCTAATATTCTTTCTTTTTATTTTATCTACCACGCACCCGTTTCCCCTCCTACTCTGTCCACAGCTATATTTACCTCTCTCACTCCTCTACTTTGCACACCTCTGCCTTTAAATCTTACAAAACTCCCATTCCTCCTTATATGGCTTAACATTCCTCTGCCAACATCTGAGTTTCCTCAACCTTCCCTTTCCTCGTCTATCGTCTTGAGCATTACCGACCTTTCCTTTCTCTTCCAATATTATTCCTCTTTAAATCTGAACTACCTCCTCCATTTCTATGTCACTTAATTAAAATCTTACCTACCTGCCCTTTTTTCCCTATGTCTCTTCATTCACGAATTCCTTCCACCTTGTCCCTTCCTATAACCCTCCATTAAATCTTTCCCATCTCTTACTCCTCCAACTACATCCTTTCCATTAACCTTACCTACATCTCTCTTCCATTTGCACATCATACTTAACCTCTCCACCACCTTCGCACATTTGGTTAAGTTGTCCCTAGTTTCGCCTTTCGTTCTAATATCCTGCATTACAAAGTCCAACCTTTTTCTCTTCCGTATCCCTGTCCACACTCTTACCCACGTCCTCTTCCTTATCCTCATATCTCATTGATTGACCCTCTCCCCCCCCCCCTCAATACTCTCACAAAAATTCTCTTCCCATTCTTCTTCCTTTAACTTTTCAGGTTGGTGACGTCTTTTTGTTTTTATTCCTGCTATATCCGGACACGTTTATGTAATTCAGAAACAAAACTCATATACAAAGAGTTAATGAAGGCTACATCATCTACGCTCTATAATTAGAAAAGTTTCTGTTAGGCTGAGAAAAACTTTAAGGTAACGATATTAAAATACGACATCGCTTTGAACTGGTTTAATTTACTTGCCTCCCTGTTTTCTGTCTCCTTTCCTTAACTCATTTAATACGATTATGAATTCTGTGGATAATTCTTACTATTGATAGCAAGGTATGATATAGTCAGTTTAATTCTTTATTAAATGGGTCCTACAAAAGATGAGCACCATCATTAAGTAGTGGCACGAGGAAAATATGTGATCGAACTCAACAAGGCCAAGAGGTATAGCAGGTCTGCCAGCGTATAACTAACAGGGCCTTATGATGACATCAAGAGGTCATGAGACAGGTGGCCTACCTCAGTTTCTTCCTTATCCGTCTACACACCCTTTTCCCTTCCTAAATCCCCCTTGTTCTTCTCCAACTAGCTTCTCTGTCATATGCCTAACCCTATCAATGAGTATTCTACCATATATTTTACCAGTCACACTAAGAAGGCAAATACCCCTATGGTTACCACATACTTCTCTCTCCCCTTTTCCTTTATATATAAGGAACAATTATACCTGATTTCCAGTCCTCTGGAACCCTTCCCTCTTCCCAAGCCAATCTACACAACAATCTCACCCCCATACCTCAGCATTTCACCACACACTCCATCAATTTCTGGGGCCTTCCCCAGCTTGATCTTCTTCATTGCTTCCACTACTTCCGTTCTACTGATCTCCTCCTCCCTCCTCTCATCTCTTCTTCTCCCAGCCATTCCCCAACCACTTATACTCGCACTGCTGTCACTCTCCACATTCAAATCCTCAAAGTGCTCCTTCCATCTCCTCAATTTCTCTCTCTTCTCCACCAACAATCTATTATTCCTATCTTTCACTCCCCTACTATTTTCCCTTTCACACTGCCTTACTTTCTTTACCTCCTTCCAAAACAATTTCTTACTCTCCCTCCATTTCACACTCAGATTCCTCCCAAACTCTTCATCCACTTTCTTCTTTCTCTCCTTCACCAGTCTCTTCATCTCCCTTCTCTTACACACATATACCTCTCTCATCTTCTCCCCCATCTCTACTCGCTAACCATTCACTCTATGCCTTCTTTTGTTCCACAGCTCGTTTCACCTCATCATTTCACCATGCTGTCCCTTGCACACCCCTGAATCTCCTCCTCACTCCACAAACCACCTCACACACTGAACCTATCTCTTCTGTATATATCTTACATACGTCTTCCACCCCTTCCATCTGCTCTAGCTCATACCACTATGCTCTTATACTCTGCCATTTTCTCACTATCTTGCAATTTCTCCACTCTTCTCACAGGAGTTGTTTCCTCCTGTCTTCCCCTTCGTCTCCTCAACCATTTTCTTTGCAGCTTTACCTTGGCCATCACTAAGTGATGGTCCGAGACTCCATTCCCCCCCACACTCTCCACACTCTTGCATCCAACACTTGTCTTCTCATTCGCTCATCCACACACACGTAGTCTATCATTGCCTTTCGTTCTACAAGTTCATCATCCATCCTTCTCATTACTCTCCATGTATACCGGTGGATCATCTTATGTCAAAAGTAGATGTTGGCTATTGCCAACCCCTTACAAGCACAGATGTCCACCAAAGCACTTCCATTCCCATCTACGTCAGCTGGCACACGCCACTGACCAACCACTCCATCCACTCGTACATTCCCAACTTTGTCATTCATGTCTCCAATCAACAGCACTCTCTCGCTCCTCTCAAACTTGTCCATACATGCTTCTACACTCGCCCAAAACTCATCTTTCACTCTTGCCACTCGATCCTCTGTCGGAGCATACACACATACAATCTCCCACGCTTGTATACCTACTTTCATCCTCACCCACACAATCCTTGCACCCACTGTATCATACTCTCTTATATTCTCCTTCCACTTCTTGCTTATCATCAGACATACTCCCTCTCTTGCCCTCTCATTCTCATTAACTCCTGCACATATACCTAAACCATATTCCCATTCTCTCACCCTTTCACCTTTCCATTTAGTTTTAGTCAATCCAAATATTCCACTCTTGCATCCTTAAGCACCTGAACAATCTCTCTCTCTCTCTTTCACTTCGTAATTCACTCCTTTCACATTCCATGTTCCCACTCTCAGAATGTCGTTTGTCCGTTCCTTAGTCGTCAACGTATGGTCCGTCCTGGTCCGAGGTGCTTTATTCGCTTTTTTAGTTAGTTGTTTTTACGGGGTGGGTCACTAACCCACCACCAACCCTTTTAGTCGCCTCGTACGACAAGCAGGGATACTGGGGGAGTATTCTTGAAACCCCCCTACCCCTAGGGGTAGGGGGGTTTCAACAATAATTGGTGATCCTCATATTACTTCCTCCACTAACAATGAAGGCAACTATAATTTCACCCTTATATATGAATTACACAGCAGCTGGGTTTCCTCATTAAGGAAGTAGAACTGTAAACAGAAGTTTCCCGATTTCCTTTTACCTTTTCCTTAGACTAAGTTTAAGTCACCTGCACCACATCCGTCATTTATTCGAACAACCGTTCACGATATCTTTAACAGAGCTTTTGGTCCAATGGCGTACGTTTCTGTTTACTTTAAATATACGTCATTCAGATCAGGAGATATTTTTCAGTCTGGACGAGTCAGATATAACTAGTGAATTTCTTTCAAAAAGGTTATGAACGAAAATCTTTGAAAATGTCTAATGGTAGTAATGTGAACAATATAACATATGGGTGGAGCTAATGGTAGCAGATTTCTGTCCAATATTATGTAGCTATTTCTTAATATATATATATATATATATATATATATATACACAGTATATATGCAATGAAGGCCTTGATAAAAAAAACAGAGGCTTGAGTGTTGCAGCTGCACGAGGCTTACATGGAGGAGTGTTAGTGCCAACTTTAACATATGGATGTGAGACTTTGGTGTGGCATGAAAATGAAAAATCAAGAGTAAGGGCAGTGGAGATGGGACTGCTGAGGAATGTATGTGGAGTACAGAGGGTGGATAGGATACGAAATAATGTGATTCATGAAAGATGCGGAGTGAAGAAGTCGGTGGACACCCGAACTGAAGAGAGTGTACTGAGATGGTATGGTCATGTAAAGAGAATGGATAACAATAGAGTGGTGGAGAAGGTATATCTGAACAAATTCGAAGGAGGGATGAGGCGAGGTAGGCCAAGGAGAAGGTGGCGAGATATGGTGGATGAATATGTGAGGAAGAGAGGTTTGGAAGTCGACGAGGCTAGGGAACTGACAGGAGATCGAGTTGGCTGGATGAATTTTGTGAGAAGTGCATGATCAGGGATTTTTGGCACCCCTTTTTAACGTGGCAGCGTCTGCATTGACTCTGTTGGATACGAGTAAGTGAAGCTACAGAACGTGGTTAAATGTTTTTGGCGTATCCGGTAGAGCCAGGATTCCGGGGGCTTGAATGATAAGTGAATGGAGGCCTGGCCCATTGGATTGGGCAGTTTTGGGCTGCCTGGACATTGTTACTCCTCACCCTGCCCTTGGGTGGGAAAGGAAGTCCGGATGATGATGATGATGATGATGATGATATATATATATATATATATATATATATATATATATATATATATATATATATATATATATATATATATATATATATATAATGTTTAGTTGTTATTTTGATTAGCTTTGCGATGTGCAGGATAGGTATATAAGAAGCACTACATTCCATATCCACGTTAATTCACTGCATGTAATACCTCTGAATAATATCTATGTTTCTTTTTTTTAAGCATCTGGTTACCAAAGGATTATTATAATACATGCATTCTTCTCTTCAATGATATAACAGTTAACGAACTACACATCTATATATGAATTACAGGGGTTATAGAGCAAGAAGACTAACGCTATAGAACACTGAAAAGAAATGTACGTCATGTCACAAAGGTTTCTGCAGCGCAGGAAAAAAAAATAATAATGTCTAAGTAGGTACTGTAGAAATAAAATATAGGCGTCATCGATTTGCAGGAATTAATGTGGTGTTTTTCTAATGCCTTCACCACAGCGGTCTTAAAAATGCCAAATATAATCATTTTGTTGCTGTTGTTGATAAAGTTATAGTTATTGCTTAACTCTCGCCTGTATGGCCAAGCATACCCGCCTGTCAGGACTCCATATTATAATAATACAAATCATAATAGATAGCATGATAGATAGATATTGGAATTCACATTATCATAATACAACTCATAATAGGAAGCATAATAGATAGGAACACCACTCACGCTAGGTGTGGGAAAAGGAAACACACTTGCAAGATTTTAGTGAAGTTGTTAGAAAGGTTTTTGGCAAGGTGCCAGAAAGAGTGGGAAGAAATAGAGTTGGACAGTTGAAAGCACTTAGTACGGATGAAATTATTTTTAGCAGAGCGAAGAAGAGTTAGCACGATTCCGGGCATAAACATAAAAAAAATGTGATTCAGGGATGCGTTGGCTCCGGTACCTTTTATAGGCCATCTCCATGTTGCAGACAGCATTAGAACAAGTGTGGTTAAACCAAGGCTTTCTTCCATTAGTAAAAGGATATAAGAAAGGAATGTATGCTTTCATGCCCGAGAAAATAACCTCTGGAATGCGCAGGGCACACTCAGATGGCTCCCGGGCCGTGGAAGCAATGATCATTCCAGAAAAAATCAAAGAAGTACTGGCTGAATGCCTCCCAATCTGCAGCTCCAAAGTGCCACAGACGACGTTTCTTTGGAGGGTCCACAAGTCGTACTGGAGCGATAGGACAGGTTGAGGTAATAATATGATTGGAGGAGCCCAAAGGAGAGAGAAGATTAACAGAAACTGGATCCACGCTGTGGCAGAGGATGCCTCATCAGGGTCGAACCAGCTTTGATTCCATGACAAGATGGGGGGAGTATGAAAACTTTTGGCTCCCGGGTTGATGCCACAGCAGCTTCACCTAGGGTGTACAGTGCCACCAGGTAGCGCCTTGTCTGGCTGGTAGAAGAAAGAAATGAAAAAGGGATCGTTGTACAGGACGTGCTGGATAAACCTGCAGGGGAGAGAGGTAGCCATCGTAAGAAGATAACCATCATAAACAGGAAAGGCAGGCGGATAGAGATGTTTCGGAGGCAATGATGATAGATATGTAGAGAATGTACAGAAAACGGAGAAGCCTGACATAAGGACAGAAGATAGATAAACACAGAAGACAAATAAGCTTAGAGCAGCACAGAGAAGATAAGGGGAGAGAAGGGTAGGAAAAACAGAGAAGACACACGAGCTGGGATTGACAGAGAAACAGAGGAAACAGAGAAGCAGAAAAGGGCACAAAAATATATATATATATATATATATATATATATATATATATATATATATATATATATATATATATATATATATATATATATATATATATATATATATAAACGGAAAGGATAGACAAGCAAAGTATTTGAAGACTCAGAGAAGGAAGATTGCGAGAAAAGAGAGAATCAGAAAAGCAAAAAAAGAAAGGACATTTTACCTGAAAAAAAAACAATGGAGGCAGAGAACACATTCGAGCAGAGAAGGTTGACAGACAAGCGTAGTGAGAGATATGGCCACCTGACAGCGAACAAATTGCAAGTTGGAAACCAGTGACACTTCTAATTGGAGTATGGCAGGCATGTATTCTGTCACAGGGCCACGTCATATACCCCCCTCGCCCTGACACCGACAGCCGCCCCCACTCACTCCAACCAACCCCTACCTGCGTCCACGTTCACTTCACCCACACTTCTATCCGTACCATACCCTCACAAATACCCATATCCACACTCACATTAAAACACAGCTTCACCCACATCCACACTCACATCCACCCACACCCACAACCAGAATACTCCACATCCACACCTATGTCCACTCCCACAACCACAAAAACACCCTCTCCACATTCACACCCACACCCTCCACACTCACAGCCACACCTATCTCATCCGCACCCCTCCAGACCCCCACTCATACCCCAACCCCAACCCTCACTAGCACTCCACCCTGACCAACACTACCTCCTCTACATATGTGTGGGCTAGATCTAACCGTATCCCCCTGAATTATGGCCGTTACTGATGCTGTATGATCTCCGTCATTCTTCTCTGAGGTTTACACTAGGAGATGGAGAATAGGTTTGGTAGTGATTTTAGTGAAATTTAAAGTGTAGGAACGTCTATATGTAAGTTTTCGAAATTGCATGAAGTGCTTGCTATTACTCTCTGTCTGTCTGTCTGTCTGTCTGTCTGTCTGTCTCTCTCTCTCTCTCTCTCTCTCTCTCTCTCTCTCTCTCTCTCTCTCTCTCTCTCTCTCACACACACACATACACACACACACACACTCACAAAGCTGACGATCACGACCATCAAGTGATCCTGACCGACCCGGTGAATTACACACACACACACACGGCCGAATAGCATAGGTCTGTGTATCTCAGTTGGCATTCATCCCGTTCCGCTTCCTCTCCCTACTTCCCAACCCTCCCCCCCTTCACTCCACTGAGGCCATCGCCCATACCACTTGCACCTTTCTTTTCACGTTAGCCCTCTTGTTCTTCCCTTCACGCCTTCTTTTATGTATCCTACTAATCATTCCCTGCATTTTTTCCTACTTATACTTAACCTACCTTCCCCCTACCCGAAAGCACTTATGTCTGCAAATCCTCATCCTTCGTTTCTAATATTCTTTCTTTTTATTTTATCTACCACGCACCCGTTTCCCCTCCTACTCTGTCCACAGCTATATTTACCTCTCTCACTCCTCTACTCCTTTGCACACTTCTGCCTTTAAATCTTACAAAACTCCCATTCCTCCTTATATGGCTTAACATTCCTCTGCCAACATCTGAGTTTCCTCAACCTTCCCTTTCCTCGTCTATCGTCTTGAGCATTGCCGACCTTTCCTTTCTCTTCCAATATTATTCCTCTTTAAATCTGAACTACCTCCTCCATTTCTATGTCACTTAATTAAAATCTTACCTACCTGCCCTTTTTTCCCTATGTCTCTTCATTCACGAATTCCTTCCACCTTGTCCCTTCCTATAACCCTCCATTAAATCTTTCCCATCTCTTACTCCTCCAACTACATCCTTTCCATTAACCTTACCTACATCTCTCTTCCATTTGCACATCATACTTAACCTCTCCACCTCCTTCGCACATTTGGTTAAGTTGTCCCTAGTTTCGCCTTTCGTTCTAATATCCTGCATTACAAAGTCCAACCTTTTTCTCTTCCGTATCCCTGTCCACAGTATTACCCACGTCCTCTTCCTTATCCCCATATCTCATTGATTGACCCTCTCCCCCCCCCCCTCAATACTCTCACAAAAATTCTCTTCCCATTCTTCTTCCTTCAACTTTTCAGGTTGGTGACGTCTTTTTGTTTTTATTCCTGCTATATCCGGACACGTTTATGTAATTCAGAAACAAAACTCATATACAAAGAGTTAATGAAGGCTACATCATCTACGCTCTATAATTAGAAAAGTTTCTGTTAGGCTGAGGAAAACTTTAAGGTAACGATATTAAAATACGACATCGCTTTGAACTGGTTTAATTTACTTGCCTCCCTGTTTTCTGTCTCCTTTCCTTAGCTCATTTAATACGATTATGAATTCTGTGGATAATTCTTACTATTGATAGCAAGGTATGATATAGTCAGTTTAATTCTTTATTAAATGGGTCCTACAAAAGATGAGCACCATCATTAAGTAGTGGCAGGAGGAAAATATGTGATCGTACTCAACAAGGCCAAGAGGTATAGCAGGTCTGCCCGCGTATAACTAACAGGACCTTATGATGACATCAAGAGGCCCTGAGACAGGTGGCCTACCTCAGTTTCTCCTTTGTCCGTCCTTTCTTCTCCTTTCCTGATATTCCTCTTTTTCTATTTTCTCTCTTAAGCTTTTCTCTCTTCCTGTCTCATGCTCTTTTGCTTCCCAGTCATTCTCTTGACCTCTCTCATTCTCCCCAACATCTTTCCCATCCTTCTCCGTCCATGCCTTTCTTTCACTCAGGTCTATCCTCCTTCCCTCATTTATCTCATACCCTCACTTAGTATTTTTTTTTACTATTTCCCCCCAACTCACACTCACTTCATTCACCTCACCCACCTTTTCTTCATTCTTACCTTCTCAGTAGTTTGTCATTCTTTCAAACAACATTTTTGTTTTGTTCTTTTAAGATTTTGTATTTTCATTTTTTTTAAATAACAAAACGGAGGAAAGAGAAACAAATGAATTAAGAAAAAAAATAATCCATACACCAGATTACTGGTGTCCTCTGTTCATAAAATATCTGTAACAGTTAGACTTGAACAGCTGTGGGTTGAAATTTGGAGGGAAACAACTCTGGGGAAACGAATTCCAGAGAGATGCAGTTCGGGGAATGAAAGAACTTTGATAGGCAGAAGTTCTGCAATAAGGCTGAGTGACATTCCAGTCATGAGCTCTACCAGATGCCCATGTAGCACGAGGGAAGGCATGGAGAGGTGGTACCATGGACGCAACTTCGTCTGAGCATTTGCCAAAAAAATATCTGTAAAATAATGCAAAGGAGGTAACATTCCTTCTTACTTGCAGGGGAGGTAGTTTATTTGCAATGGCAGGGTTGTTAATAATTCTAACAGCTTTTTTCTGAATTTTGTCTAATTGTTTTAATGCAATCTCTCCACATCCATTCCACAAGGGTGAGCAATATTCAAGCTGAAAGCACACATGACTCTTATAGATCACAGCTAACTGCTCATCAGCGAAGAAGTTACGGACTCTGTACAATAATCCAAGTTTCTTTGAGGCGATTTTAGCAAGTGATCTTGCATGAGAGGTCCAGCTGAGGGCATTGTTAAGATGCCAAGAATTTCAATACTTTTGGAGATGGGAATATTAGTAGCACTGAAGGTAATGTGCGAATCTGGAAATATCTGTTTATTAGTAAATTGTATATATTTAGTTTTACTTGCATTAAAAGAGACAAGTTGTTTTGTCCCCATTCACTGATCGTAGATAGGTCTTTTCATTTATGGAGATGGCTGTACTGAGTTAAGAAGTAGAGATATCTGACTGTAAATGGGTGTCTGAGTGTGAATGAACTATGTTGTGTTGAGTAATCTGCGTATGAGTGGATGGGATTGTGGGTGACAGATAAGAGATCATTAACATGAACCAGGAATAGGGTTGGCGCCAGAACTGACCCCTGTGGCACGCCAGCATTAATTGAGTGGAAATTAAAATATACATCATCTACTTTTACTCTGATTTTCCTGTCACTACGATATGAAGAAATCAAAGGAACAAAAGACGTTAGTCCATAGCAAGGGAGTTTGGACAGCAGGGAACGGTGCCATACTCGGTCGAAAGCTTTAGAAATATCAAGAGCTACTGCATGAGTTTCGCCATGTAGATCAGTTGATTGATAGATGGTATGAGTTAGAATGTTGAGTATGTCAATGGTGGATCTTTCGTGGCGAAAACCATATTGTCTATCACTAATTAAGGTGTTGGATTCAAGATGTTCAACAATGTGCTTATTGAATAAAGTTTCAAATACCTTACCAAGAGAAGATGTGACAGCTCTTGGTCTGTAATCAAAGGGGTCAGAGGAACTTTCTATCTTCGGAATTGGGTGGATATTGGCTTCGTTCCATGAATTTGGGAATAAAGAAGTATGTATGCATAGTCTGAATGATTTAGCTAGAACAGAGGCAAGTTCAGGGGAACACTTTTTCAAAACAATTGGCTGAATTCCATCTGGGCCTGGAGCTTTGTTGGTAGGTAAGTCGTCTAGGATGGATTTTACGTATCTTGTTTGTATTTTACGTGGGGCAATTTCGGGAGAGTCAAGTTCTAGTACTAGGACATTCTGGCTGGTATCGTCTATGGTTGAGTTACTGGCAAAAATATCCGCTTTCCCAAGCGGGTCTTTTGTAATGTTGCCATCTGAAAATTTTAGTGGGGGAATGGAAGATGATTTGTTAAAGTTATTATTGAAAGAATTAAGAGTTGACCAGAATATTCTATTGTCATTAGGGTTGTTTAGTTTTGATGCTTGCTTTTGAAGAAAGTTTGATTTAGCAAGATTTAATACGGCTTTTGCATGATTTCTAGCAATTTTAAATTGAGAGAGTGATTCAAATGCTTTTTTTTTTTTTTTAATTTTAAGTAAGAGTTATATGCTAATGACTTTTGGGCTGTTGTCAGTGTTAGTAGTGCTGTGAACCTTAATATGTCCGTGTGTCAGTGTTGTCAGTGTTATCATTCCTGTCAATGTTAGTGTGTCCGTGTGTCAGTGTTGTCAGTGTTATCAGTGCTGTCAATGTTAGTACTTCAGTGTTGTCAGTGTTACTAGTACTGTCAGTGTTAGTGCGTCAGTGTTGTCAGCGTCAATAGTGGTGTCAGTATTAGTGCGTCAGTGTCGATGGTGTGATTAGTGTTGTTAGTGATAATGTGGCAGTGTTGTCGGTGTTATTGGTGTTTTCATTGTTGTTGTGTCAGTGTTATTAGTGTTTTCATTGTTGATGTGTCAGTGTTATTAGTGTTTTCATTGTTGTTGTGTCAGTGTTATTAGTGTTTTCATTGTTGTTGTGTCAGTGTTATTAGTGTTTTCATTGTTGATGTGTCAGTGTTATTAGTGTTTTCATTGTTGATGTGTCAGTGTTATTAGTGTTTTCATTGTTGATGTGTCAGTGTTATTAGTGTTTTCATTGTTGATGTGTCAGTGTTATTAGTGTTTTCATTGTTGTTGTGTCAGTGTTATTAGTGTTTTCATTGTTGATGTGTCAGTGTTGTTGGTGTTTTTATTGTTGATGTGTCAGAGTTATTAGAATTTTCATTGTTGATGTATCAGTGTTATTAGTGCTGTCAGTAGTAATGTGTCGGTATTGTCGGTGTTACGTGCACACAAGCGTAGCGAAGCGATGTTTACTGTACTTTCAGCTGAGAAATGTGCCGCCTGACACGCCCCAGCCCGGCTTAACAGGACATGGCCCGACTGCGATGGTTTTCAGAGACTAAAAACTTTTACACTCTATTTTTAGAGAAGAGATTCATTCAACAGGTGTGTGCATGTGTGTGTGTGTGCATGTGTGTGTATGGAGCCTCTGTGGTACTGTGGTAGAGTGTGCGTTTCGCACGCTGATGGACTCAGGTTCGCCTCCCGCCAGAGTTGTAAAATCTCTGGGAAGCGTTCACCCAGCCATTTACTACTTTGGCAGACATAAGGGTGCTGTGGTTAAGCCAGTGTCGCATACTTGTATGCTTGCTCCCAGTCGGCTTAAGGCAGGCCGATTACACTTGGTTCACAGACTACCCACACATCCAAAGCCACTACAACACTACAATCACACTCACAAGCACTTCTCATCCTACATACAGTCTCTACCAGACAGCCTAAGCCACTGAGTAGAGATGCATTGGATGTATCGTCCCTGCTTCGGTAGGGATAGGCTGGTCCTGCAATGGACCTCAACGGCTGATGATGATGATATATATATATGTTATATTTACTCTTGAGACCAAAGAAACCCCAGTTTTCCATGGGAATGTAGCGAGGGCTACAATTGACATGATCCTCTATGAAATCAATTTTAAGAATTATGGAAGTGACACATGCGAGGTATGAATTGTCTTTTAGATTCATGTGTTGACTGTGCATGCACGTGTGTGTGTGTGTGTGTGTGTGTGTGTGTGTGTGTGTGTGTGTGTGTGTGTGTGTGAGAGAGAGAGAGAGAGAGAGAGTAAACATTTCAGCCCAATTACTTTTCTGTTATTATTGAACTGCCTCACGAGAAATGTTGAAAGCTTACACCAAGATGAAATTATGATGATAGGCCTATATACACACGGCCGGAAAACTATCGTTACCCTTTTGGTGTCATACTGAATGACACAACAAACGCAAGAAACGGAACAAAGTTCGATACTCAGCCGATCCGTCATTGTTCATGTATTTATTTCATTTCACAGGGTAACATAACGGAACAACAAATTGTATTAAATTACTACGAAAGAAACGTCGGAAATAGGATTACCAACCCTAGAAATATGACCAGACTCATAGTGATATCCATCCATCTTTCCCAGCTATAATGATGCTTTAACCGTGTTTAACGGCTGTGTGTACAAACGCTCGCTCGCCCATCACGCGCTCACAAAGCTCACTTTACTAATATTAATGCTGTCAGTGCTAGTGTGTAGGTACGTTCGGTGTTTAGTGCTGTCAGTATTACTGCGCCAGTTTTGTTGGTGTGATTAATACTACTGAATCATTCTTAGTGTGTCAATGTTGTCGATGTTATTACTGCTGTCAGTGTTAGTGTGTCAGTGTTGTCAGTGTGATTAGTGCTGTCAGTGTTAGTGTGCCAGTGTTGGTGTTACTATTGCTGTCAGTGTTACTGCGTCAGTGTTGTCGGTGTTATTAGTGCTGTCAGTGTTGGTGTGTCATTGTTATTGATGCAGTCAGTAGTAACTTGTCAGTGTTGTTGGTGTTATTAATGATGTCAGTGTTGTTGATGTTATTAATGATGTCAGTGTTGTTGGTGTTATTAATGATGTCAGTGTTGTTGATGTTATTAATGATGTCAGTGTTGTTTGTGTTATTAATGATGTCTGTGTTGTTTGTGTTATAAATGATGTCTGTGTTGGTGTTATTAGTGATGTCAGTGTTGTTGGTGTTATTAATGATGTCAGTGTTGTTGGTGTTATTAATGATGTCAGTGTTGTTGGTGTTATTAATGATGTCAGTGTTGTTGGTGTTATTAATAATGTATGTGTTGGTGGTGTTTTAAATGATGTCAGTGTTGTTGGTGTTATTAATGATGTCAGTGTTGTTGGTGTTATTAATGATGTCAGTGTTGGTGGTGTTATAAATGATGTCAGTGTTGTTGGTGTTATTAATGATGTCAGTGTTGTTGGTATTATTAATGAGTCAGTGTTGTTGATGTTATTAATGATGTCAGTGTTGTTGGTGTTATTAATGATGTCAGTGTTGGTGGTGTTATTAATGATGTCAGTGTTGGTGGTGTTATTAATGATGTCAGTGTTGGTGTTATTAATGATGTCAGTGTTGGTGGTGTTATAAATGATGTCAGTGTTGGTGGTGTTATTAATGATGTCAGTGTTGGTGGTTATTAATGATGTCAGTGTTGGTGTTATTAATGATGTCAGTGTTGGTGGTGTTATAAATGATGTCAGTGTTGGTGGTGTTATAAATGATGTCAGTGTTGGTGGTGTTACTGGTGTCTGTGTTGTCGGTATGATTAGTGCTGTCAGCGTTAGTGTCGCCAGTGTGTTTATATTTTCAGGCGTTAATGTTGTCACTACAGAATGTCTGTGTTTTCAATGCTATAGTGGTGTCAGTGTGTTAGAGGTATAAAAATGTTAACGCTGACACTGTGTTGTCGTTGTCAGCGTTTCCAGTATGGAGTTGTTGTCACTGTGTTGGCGTTGTCACTGTGTACGTACCGACGGAGTGTTAGCGTTGTCAATGTGTAAGTGTTGTCGTTGTTAGTTTTGTCAGTATGTCTGTGGTATCACTGTGCAAGTGTTGACGATGTGCTAGCCTTGCCACTGTGTTAGTGTTACCTTTGTCAGTGTTATCAGTATGTTTCCGTTGCCACTTCATTAGTGTCAGTGTGTTCGTGTTGTCAGTGTTAGTGTTTTTACTGACTGTCATTCATGTCTAAATGTTGTCCCTGTGTTAGGTTTGTAAGTTTTAGTGTTGTCATTGTTTTAGCGTTGCCAATGTTAGTGTTGTCGGCATGTAAGTGTTGTCAGTGTGTTGGAGTTATCAGTGTTAGTGCTGTGACCGTTAATGTTTTCACTGTTTTAGTGTTGTCAGTGTTGTTATTATCATTATTGTCAGTATTCGTGTTGTCAGCGTGTTACTGTTGTCGGTTTGTTATTGTTGTCGGTATGTTATTGTTGTCTGAGTGTTAGTGTTGCCATTGTTAGTGATGTCACTGTGTTAGTTGTGTCGCTGTGTTAGTGTTGTCAGTGTTTGTGCCTTTGGAGAATGTCACCCCACATATATTCCTTTGAAAATAATGTTGGTGGGGCTTACTAAGAAAAAATATTGTGCTCATTGATCATCCAACCTCACGTCACCTCATCTTACGACACTTTACCTCACGAAATGCACATACTTAGCCTTGCATTCTTGAGACTGATATTGACTTTCCTGCTAAGGAGATGAACCCACTTCTTTGTGAACACATCTCGTGGAAGTCTATGAAGTGAATAATTCTCTATATGCGAATAACAGGAACTACACCCATAAACTGAACATTAATTCGACATGCTCCAATTTTCAGTAAGGTGTTCACCGTGTGGTATACCAAGGCAAAAGGATGTGTGACATCATCCGCGGGTAGGTTGCCATATTTAACTCCCCACGAATTGACCTAGTATTTCTCTAGTACTCAAAGGGTTAACTCGTACCCACCTCCCCTCCGCACTATTTATCCCAGTATTTAACCTTAATCTGAAATCTACCCTCGCTACTCTATCTCTTCTACCGACATGTTCACCTTCTTCTTTTATTCTTATTCGCCTCTCCCTTATGTCTTAGTCATGTTTTTACTCAGGTTCTCTCATAGTCTCCTTGGTTCTTCACATGTTACAACAGCTTCTGCCATTTTATTACTTTTACAATGAAATTTTTACGTTCTGAAGCTCTTCTAATCTAAATCTCTCGATTCTTCTCCCATCTCCTTTCCCTGGCTGCCTGTAGCATTTTTTCATGAATGGTCCTTTGCTGCTTATCCATCCCCCCCCCCCCCAGTCGCACCCTTATCTCTTCCAATTATCCCATTTTTTCTCTTAACTCCAGCCCGCTTTTTCATGGAAAAAAAAAAAAAAATGGCTATGAGCCTGCAAAATTCTAACTTCCAAGAAAATATAAACAAAAACTCCGAAAAAACAACATATTTTAAAATGTCTGGACGTCTTGTGTGTGTGTGAGTGTGTGTGTGTGTGTGTGTGTGTGTGTGTGTGTGTGTGTGTGTGTGTGTGTGTGTGTGTGTGTGTGTGTGAGAGAGAGAGAGAGAGAGAGAGAGAGAGAGAGAGAGAGAGAGAGTAAATGTTTTAGCTCAATTACTTTTCTGTTATTGAACTGCCTCACGAGAAATGTTGAAAGTTTACACCAAGATGAAATTATGATGATACACACAGCCAGAAAACTATCGTTACCCTTTCGGTGTCATACTGAATGACACAACAAACGCAAGAAACGTAACAAAGTTCGATACGCAACCGATCCGTCAGTGTTAATGTATTTATTTCATTTCACAGGGTAACATAACGGAACTACAAATTGTATTAAATTACTACGAAAGAAACGTCGGAAATAGGATTACCAACCCTAGAAATATGACCAGACCCATAGTGATATCCATCCATCTTTCCCAGCTATAATGATGCTTTAATCGTGTTTAATGGCTATGTGTACAAACGCTCGCTCGCCCGTCGCGCGCTCACAAAGCTCACTTTACTAATATTAATGCTGTCAGTGCTAGTGTGTAGGTACGTTCGGTGTTTAGTGCTGTCAGTATTACTGCGCCAGTTTTGTTGGTGTGATTAATACTACTGAATCATTCTTAGTGTGTCAATGTTGTCGATGTTATTACTGCTGTCAGTGTTAGTGTGTCAGTGTTGTCAGTGTGATTAGTGCTGTCAGTGTTAGTGTGTCAGTGTTGGTGTTACTATTGCTGTCAGTGTTACTGCGTCAGTGTTGTCGGTGTTATTAGTGCTGTCAGTGTTGGTGTGTCATTGTTATTGATGCAGTCAGTAGTAACTTGTCAGTGTTGTTGGTGTTATTAATGATGTCAGTGTTGTTGGTGTTATTAATGATGTCAGTGTTGTTGGTGTTATTAATGATGTCAGTGTTGTTGGTGTTATTAATGATGTCAGTGTTGTTGGTGTTATTAATGATGTCAGTGTTGTTGATGTTATTAATGATGTCAGTGTTGTTTGTGTTATTAATGATGTCTGTGTTGTTTGTGTTATAAATGATGTCTGTGTTGGTGTTTTTAGTGATGTCAGTGTTGTTGGTGTTATTAATAATGTAAGTGTTGTTGGTGTTATTAATGATGTCAGTGTTGTTGGTGTTATTAATGATGTCAGTGTTGTTGGTGTTATTAATAATGTATGTGTTGGTGGTGTTATTAATGATGTCAGTGTTGTTGGTGTTATTAATGATGTCAGTGTTGTTGGTGTTATTTAATGATGTCAGTGTTGTTGGTATTATTAATGAGTCAGTGTTGTTGGTGTTATTAATGATGTCAGTGTTGTTGGTGTTATAAATGATGTCAGTGTTGGTGGTGTTATTAATGATGTCAGTGTTGGTGGTGTTATTAATGATGTCAGTGTTGGTGTTATTAATGATGTCAGTGTTGGTGGTGTTATAAATGATGTCAATGTTGGTGGTGTTAATAATGATGTCAGTGTTGGTGGTTATTAATGATGTCAGTGTTGGTGTTATTAATGATGTCAGTGTTGGTGGTGTTATAAATGATGTCAGTGTTGGTGGTGTTATAAATGATGTCAGTGTTGGTGGTGTTACTGGTGTCTGTGTTGTCGGTATGATTAGTGCTGTCAGCGTTAGTGTCGCCAGTGTGTTTATATTTTCAGGCGTTAATGTTGTCACTACAGAATGTCTGTGTTTTCAATGCTATAGTGGTGTCAGTGTGTTAGAGGTATAAAAATGTTAACGCTGACACTGTGTTGTCGTTGTCAGCGTTTCCAGTATGGAGTTGTTGTCACTGTGTTGGCGTTGTCACTGTGTACGTACCGACGGAGTGTTAGCGTTGTCAATGTGTAAGTGTTGTCGTTGTTAGTTTTGTCAGTATGTCTGTGGTATCACTGTGCAAGTGTTGACGATGTGCTAGCCTTGCCACTGTGTTAGTGTTACCCTTGTCAGTGTTATCAGTATGTTTGCGTTGCCACTTCATTAGTGTCAGTGTGTTCGTGTTGTCAGTGTTAGTGTTTTTACTGTCTGTCATTCATGTCTAAATGTTGTCCCTGTGTTAGGTTTGTAAGTTTTAGTGTTGTCATTGTTTTAGCGTTGCCAATGTTAGTGTTGTCGGCATGTAAATGTTGTCAGTGTGTTGGAGTTATCAGTGTTAGTGCTGTGACTGTTAATGTTTTCACTGTTTTAGTGTTGTCAGTGTTGTTATTATCATTACTGTCAGTATTCGTGTTGTCAGTGTGTTACTGTTGTCGGTTTGTTATTGTTGTCGGTATGTTATTGTTGTCTGAGTGTTAGTGTTGCCATTGTTAGTGATGTCACTGTGTTAGTTGTGTCTCTGTGTTAGTGTTGTCAGTGTTTGTGCCTTTGGAGAATGTCACCCTACATATATTCCTTTGAAAATAATGTTGGTGGGGCTTACTAAGAAAAAATATTGTGCTCATTGACCATCCAACCTCACGTCACCTCATCTTACGACACTTTACCTCACGAAATGCACATACTTAGTCTTGCATTCTTGGGACTGATATTGACTTTCCTGCTAAGGAGATGAACCCACTTCTTTGTGAACACATCTCGTGGAAGTCTATGAAGTGAATAATTCTCTATATGCGAATAACAGGAACTACACCCATAAACTGAACATTAATTCGACATGCTCCAATTTTCAGTAAGGTGTTCACCGTGTGGTATACCAAGGCAAAAGGATGTGTGACATCATCCGCGGGTAGGTTGCCATATTTAACTCCCCACGAATTGACCTAGTATTTCTCTAGTACTCAAAGGGTTAACTCGTACCCACCTCCCCTCCGCACTATTAATCCCAGTATTTAACCTTAATCTGAAATCTACCCTCGCTACTCTATCTCTTCTACCGACATGTTCACCTTCTTCTTTTATTCTTATTCGCCTCTCCCTTATGTCTTAGTCATGTTTTTACTCAGGTTCTCCCATAGTCTCCTTGGTTCTTCACATGTTACAACGGCTTCTGCCATTTTATTACTTTTACAATGAAATTTTTACGTTCTGAAGCTGTTCTAATCTATATCTCTCGATTCTTCTCCCATCTCCTTTCCCTGGCTGCCTGTAGCATTTTTTCATGCATGGTCCATTGCTGCTTATCCATCCCCCCCCCCCAGTCGCACCCTTATCTCTTCCAATTTTCCCATTTTTTCGCTTAACTCCAGCCCGCTTTTTCATGGGAAAAAAAAATGGCTATGAGCCTGCAAAATTTTAACTTCTAAGAAAATCAAAACAAAAACTCCGAAAAAACAACATATTTTGAAATGTCTGGACGTCTTGTGTGTGTGTGAGTGTGTGTGTGTGTGTGTGTGTGTGTGTGTGTGTGTGTGTGTGTGTGTGTGTGTGTGTGTGTGTGTGTGTGTGTGTGTGTGTGTGTGTGTGTGTGAGAGAGAGAGAGAGAGAGAGCATTATAAGCATGCTATCACCAACTGCTATTCTGGGGAACTGACTGGTCCTATCACTGTCTGCTAATCTGTACCAACCATGGGATGTTTACTGAAGCCGTGACCTGTGTCTGTTGACTCGGTTGACTCCCTGCTCAAGTCACCAAAGTTTACTCAGGTGTGATTTAGTCTGCGGGGCACCCCTATCCGAGATGGTAAGGGTCAACCCGTTTTGAATTACTCAGAGATTACACTAAATACTTCCAAATGTTTCAAATCTGGCAGGTATTCTTTCCTGGCCTGAAAATTCTTAGTCAGTATTACCGCAGAGTGTATTTAAGGGTAAAGCACAGGAAGCCTATATTGCATTATCGGCTGACCAGTGTGCTGAATATGAGGTGGAAAAAGATGTAGTTCACAAAGCTTATGAACTTATACCAGAACCTTTCAGATCCTGATTTAGTTTGGATCCACTTACAAACAAAAAGATCAGGCCCCTGTGGAATGTGCTAGAATACTTCAAGAATCATTTCATTAGTGGCTGTATTTTGAGGAGACTAAAAAAGGATGTTTACTAAGCTGAGAGAAACCATGATCTTGGAGACTGACTTGGGAATATTCAGAAATATGCAGCAATTCACCGAGTTGAGAAGGGGTGTGTATCCTGGCTGAGACAGGTGTTGCGGCAGATGATTATAGCATTATCCACAAAAATTTTTTCAATCCTCTCTCTCTCTCTCTCTCTCTCTCTCTCTCTCTTTCCCTATGTTTATATATATATATATATATATATATATATATATATATATATATATATGTACTATATATATGGAGCCACTGTGGTACAGTGGTAGAGTGTGCTTCTTGTACGCTGGTTGATGCAGGTTCGCCTCCCGCCAGGGTTGTAAAAACTTTGGGAAGTGTTCACCCAGCAACTGACCGCTTTGGCGGACGTAAGGGATGCTGTGGTTGAATCAGTGTCGCATGCTAGTATGCTTACCACTCAGTCAGCTTAAGGCGGGCCGATTACACTTGGTTCACAGACAACACACACATCCAAAGCCACTACAACACTACAGTCACACTCACAAGCACTTCTCACCCTACATACAATCTATACCAGACAACCTAAGCCACTTAGTAGAGATACATAGGCTGTATCATCCCCACTTCTGTCGGGATAGGCCGGTCCTGCAGTGGATACTCAAACGGCTGATGATGATATATATATATATATATATATATATATATATATATATATATATATATATATGAGGTGCTTCCCAAAAGTTCCAGTAATTTAAATATTGTAGGAAAATAAGTTACCTTACCTCCTAGTTCTCACTGTCGCCTTCCAACTAGTCTCCTTAGGCATGTATATAGTGGTCCCAGCGTTTTTTCCACGAGTCCACGCATCCCTGGAAGGCTTCAGGCGTGATGGTCTTGAGCACCTCCTGCAGTTCTGTCTGAATCTCCTCAATCCAGTCAAATCGACGCCCTTTCAGTCATAATTTCAGCTTGCGAAACAGGAAAACGTTTCAGGGGGCAAGGTCAGGTGAATAGGGTGGGTGGGGAATGACTACTGTGTTAGTGGAAGCCAGGAACTGCTGGACAACAATTGACGTGTGGGTGGGGGCGTTGTCATGATGCAGGACCCAGTCCTTGTTCTTCCACTTTCTGGACGTTTGCAGCAGATGTTCTCCCTCAGATGCTGCAAAACTTCACAGTAAAACTTTCCATTGACTGGGTGGGATGAATTTCTTGTGAATAATCCCTTAGATATAAAAGAAAACGATCAGTATCGACTTGACATTGCTGCGTACTTGACGCGCTCTTTTCGGCCTCGGTGAATTGGGAAACTTCCATTGCAATGACTGCTGCTTTTTTTCCGGCTCATAACCATAAACCCATGATTCATCACCAGTAATAACTTTGGAGATGAAGGGGGCATCATCTCCGACCTGATTCTTGAGCTCCCTCCAAACTGCAATGCGATGACCTTTCTGCTCATCACACTCAGCATTCTTGGCACAAATCTTGCAGCGATGCATCTCATGCCCAACATGTCCGACAAAATGCATTGCACGCTCCCGTCCAACAGTCTAACGATATCACAGATATCATGGACAGATCGTCTACGATATGCAAAGATAGCCTGACGAACATTTCTGACGTTTTCTGGTGTTCTTGCGATTGACGGTCGTCCAGAACAGTCATCGTCCTCAACAAATGTTCTTCCTTCCTTGAACCGCTTGCATCAGAAATATGTTCTGCTTTGGGACATGGCGTTGTCACCAAAGGCTTGCTGAAGCAACTGGTAAGTTTCTGCAGCCGTCTTGTTGATCTTGAAGCAGAATTTAATGCAGGTTCTTTGTTCCATGATGTCCGCCACTGCAAAACCGCCAAACCACCTACACACCACGTTACAATAGTAAGTGTAACTCAGTAACACGTCCACTCACAGACACGGCCGGGGCCACACTGATGCACGAGGGGTCACTGGGGTGCTGCTGAGTCCTCCTAGTGGGAAAAGGCAAAACTGCAAACAGTTGGCTCCCTCTGTTCAAATTACTGGAACTTTTAGGCAGCACCTCGTGTGTGTGTGTATATATATATATATATATATATATATATATATATATATGCTGTGAGACAAGTGTGTGAAAAGTATTTAGCGAAAGGCAAGGATGTGTTTTGGGCATTTATGGATTTAGAGAAAGCGTATGATAGAATTGATAGGGAGGCTTTGTGGACTGTTTTAAGATTGTATGGACTTGATGGTAGGTTACTAAAAGGGGTGAAAAGTTTTTATGTAAATAGTAGAGCGTGTGTAAGAGTGGGAAATGCTGTGAGTGATTGGTTTCCCGTGAGAGTGGAACTGCGACAGGGATGTGTGATGTCGCCTTGGTTGTTTAATATTTACATGGATGGTGTTTTAAGGGAGGTGAATGCAAGAGTTTTAGGTGGTCTGAGTCTGGTAAATGTTGATGGAGGAGAGTGGAATCTGAAGCAGCTGCTGTTTGCAGATAATACTGCACTGGTGACTAATTCAGAGGAGAGATTGAGACAGTTGGTAGAGGAGTTTAGAAGGGTGTGTGAAAGGAGGAAATTGAAAGTAAATGAGAATAAGAGTAAAGTGATGAAGTGTATGAGGTTGATAGATGGTAGGGGGATGAATATAGTTTTGAATGGTGAGTTGCTTGAGGAGGTAGAGTGTTTTAAATATCTAGGGTCACATGTTGCTGTGGATGGAAGAATAGATGCAGAAGTGAAGTTTAGAATAAATGAAGTAGGAAAAGTGCTGGGAGGAATGAAAAAAGTGTTTAAATGTCGTTCGCTTAGAATGGATGTAAAGAGAAGGCTGTATGAGGGTGTTGTGGTACCGACTGCATTATATGGGGCTGAAACATGGAATATGGGTGTATCAGAGAGGAAAAGTTTGAATGTAATGGAGATGAGATGTCTGAGGAGTATGTGTGGAGTGACGCGTATGGATCGAGTGCGAAATGATGAAGTGCGAAGGAGAACTGGAGTTGTTCGGGAGATGGCTGGTAGAGTTGAGCAGAGGGTGTTGCAATGGTTTGGGCATATGGAGAGAATGGATAATGAGCGATTGGTGAAAAAGATAACTAGATCTGATGTGAGAGGTGTAAGGCTGAGAGGAAGACCACGAATAGGATGGATGGACAGTGTGAAGAGAGCGTTGGATGCGAGAGGGATGTCTGTTGGGCAAGGAAGAGTGGCTGTGCGTGACAAAAATAAATGGAGAGAAATTGTGAATAAATAAGTGATGACGCAGCCCTGAGGGAATATTCTCCCGTATTTGGTCTGATCAGCTAGTCAGGTCAGGTGTGTGTAAGGGATGGGTCTGTTATGATGTGGCAGGGGTAAACCAGTTCTGCTGTCGGGCCCTGCTGTGGATGTCACTGATTGCATTGCGCATTTGACCCTTATGCGGTGTGATGCGGTGAGGATCTGTCCGCTCTCCCCTTTGGGGCTAAGATGCGAATGAATGTTTGAATGGATGAGTAAATGGAGAGTGAGTCGTCCTGTCTCGGCTACCTCCCCTTCCTTGGGGGAAGCAGCCTAGGTATATATATATATATATATATATATATATATATATATATATATATATATATATATCATCATCATCATCATCATCATCATCATCAGCCGTTTGAGTATCCACTGCAGGACCGACCTATCCCAACCGAAGTCGGAACGATACAGCCAATGTATCTCTACCAAGTGGCTTAGGCTGTCTGGTAGAGACTGTATGTAGGGTGAGAAGTGCTTGTAAGTGTAATTGTAGTGTTGGAGTGGCTTTGGATGTGTGTGTAGTCTGTGAACCAAGTGTAATCGGCCCACGCAAGCCGACTGGGTGCAAGCATACTTTGCAGTAAGCGACACTGGTTCAACCACAGCACCCCTTGTGTCATGTATATATATATATACGTATATATATATTTTTTTTTGTGGTAGATGTGGGTGCTCACCATCCACTCACTCGATGTAGTGCTGCTCTCGTGTGTCTGCCCTTTCCTATCCATCCTTCTTTCCCTCCATTCTCTTCTGTCTTTCTTTCCTTCATTCTTTTCTTGTCCTTCTGCCAACAGGTGACTTTACACTCCCTCTTCTGTCTTTCCTTCATTCTTTCCACTTCCCTCAGCCTGTGGGTGACTCTACACTGAGTGACAAGCCAAATGGTTTCCTGTGCACCAGGAAACCATTTACTACACTGGGTGGTAACCATATAACCAAATTTTGGCACCTGTTTGTTTAGTGTGTAATTATTGTGCTCCAATCGGATTGAGCCAGTGAAGATTTATATCCAAGGGGTGGTTGAGGTTGATTGCTCATCTAATGCCACTCAGGGATGAGTGAGGCTGGTCACTCTCATCTTAAATGTCTGGACCAACTGCCTAGCCCCGGGCTCCTACGCTCCTCATGGGGCAATGTAGGATTGGATGATGAATGGATGTATATATATATATATATATATATACGGTTATATAGAATAAACTGTATATAGATATATAGATATATAGATATTATATATATATATCTATATATATATATATCTATATATATATATATATATATATATATATATATATATATATATATATATGCAATATAACCACAGGAGAAATGAAAGGAGCGACAGTGAGTACTTTCATATAATACATCTTCAGACAGAGTGAGACAAAAACGTAAAGCATTGAGGTCATCTATGCACACTCGCAGCAGGAAGAGCTCTGTATGATCTACAACATACAAGCTCTCAAAGTGGCTTGTAACACTGTTGTCCCCTGTTGTAGGCATTATCTCCGATTCATTTGTACAAAACAATGAGGATTTGGTAAGAAAGTTAAAATCTCTAAATGTCATGTACTCCTAGATACTAGTCAGCTTTGATGTTACATCATTATTCACAAATGTCCCTTAGGTTGATGTTTTAACTTTCCTGCCAAGCATTCTGGGTAGTAACATTGATGGTATTCCCTGTGAGAACATTATCAAGCTAATTATATTGCACATCTTTTACCTTTGAAGGAAACATTTACACACAAAAATTTGGTATGGCCATGGGTAGTCCCCTCTCCCCAGTTCTGGCAAATATTTACATGGAATATTTTGAGAAACATTTCCTGACCTCCTTAACCCCTTAACCGCGGGGCGTCACTTTCGTGACGCTCGGGTGCAATGGATCATACCGTGGGGCATCACTTTTGTGATTCTGTGTTATTTTGAATTATCCCGGGCTTTCAAGTGGTGGCTTGTATCATCTATCATTACTGCCAATGTCCAACACTAGTCAGCACTCCAAATCTCATCTGTACTCCCATCCATTGTTGACATTTTAGCCATTTTCCCCCCTTCCTGACTCCCCTCCCTACCTCCCCTCCATTACCCTGTCCTCTCACCTCCCCGGCCGCACTGCGCTAAGCAAATCTCCCCCGGATTTTTCCACAGATATCACCCATTGAAATAAGCCCTATGCCCTATACTTATACAAAATAATATATACCGAAAAAAAAATAAGGTATACACCAGGAATTGGCTAATTATCACCTGACAACACCTCACATGCATCTATTTGCTACATTACCACGGTAATTTCCCCTTTGAATTATGCCTTGTAATCTATTTCTGTAATAAAAATATATATCAAAAAGGAAGGGAGAAGCCTAAGTGACATTTACATTCACCTGGAACTACCTATTTCTTTATGTATTGCCGAGATTTTCTACCAATAATTTATTAGCATGTAAATTAGCAGCTGTCATCCTCATTGTCACTGTCAACCCTTGCCTTCTCAGATAAGCCGCGGCATTTAGTTCCTTGTCCTCCGCTGTGGTCAAAACATGTCTCACTCACGCCACGCCATTTCTGCTGCTTCTGTGCCCATTGCAAAGGGCCCCGTGACCTCTACATCCAGAAAAACTCATGAGGGAAGGAGGGAAGGACTAAGTGACTCTGCAGTGGAATGTGACCTAGCGGAATTGTCAATGGTGATGATGGATAGTGATTTTAACCCTTTGGGGGATTCGTGTGATGAGCCGGGTGAGGAAATCGTGCCAGAAAGTACTAGTACGAGTGCTTCAGTGTCCAAAGTTATCCCTAGCTTCAAAGGAAAGGATCCGTTAGTGCAGCAAGGGAAGGAATTTGGGAAGGGAGTGAAAAGGCGGCGTGTTAGCCCCAGAACAATGGCCCCGTGTGACCCAGCCCACCATGAGTCCTGAGTTGATTCACCTCCCCCTTCTCCAAGCCCCACTTCACTCATTTCTTCCTCTTCTTCTGCTGAAATATCTCCGGAGTCTTCGTCGTCGGAGTCACCACCAGCATCAACAGTGAAGGCAGGCCGTAGAGGAAGAGGTAAATCCCTGACCCGTAAAAGTAGAGTTGCTACTAGATTAAGGGCTGCTAGTGCTGTACGGCAACCCAGGGTCAGTGTGAGTGACCTTGAACGTGGTAAATTTCCCTCACAGCCACCCTCCACCCTCACCCACCCTACACCGCCACGACAGGGAGTCCTGGACGCCTTCGCGTGGACGGAAGGGTCTGATTTTGTCCCAGAACATTTAGATTTTGATGAGAGTTCCTCAGGAGTACAGTCTGCCTTCATTCTTGATGATGATGCTGATTGTGTGGACTTCCTTTTGGCTTTCCTAGATGACGAAGTCATGCAGCACATATGTGATGACCAACAGATATGAATCACAACGTGCTGCAAGTGGTACAGGTGCAGCCAAGATGCAACAGTGGTCCATGCTGGGAGTGCAGGAGCTGTATGTGTTCTTCGCCCTCATGCTTCTCATGCCACACTCAAAGAAGCATGAGTTGGAAGAATACTGGTCCATGGACCCCTTACTACCCTCACCCACCTTCAGTAAGTACATGGCCAGAGATCGCTTCCGGAACATCTTGGGAAACCTGCACTTTGCCGACAACGATGTACCTTCCCAAACCGACCCACTTTGGAAGATTCGGGAGATTCTGAGCAGAATGAAGGATAAATTTATGTCATTCTTCCACCCCTTTCAGAAGGTTGTCATTGACGAATCCTTGGTTTTGTTCAGAGGACGTCTTCGGTTTGTGCAGTACATTCCAAGCAAATGCCATCGCTTTGGTATCAAGTTCTTTGTACTGTGCGACTGTAAGTCGGGGTACATCCTTGACTTCGTCATTTATTCAGCCAGCACTGTCGATCTGGATAAAACACACCCCCTTGGCTTCTCAGGCTGTGTAGTGAAAGTGCTCCTAGAAAAGTATTTTGGTGGGAATCATGTGCTGTATACAGACAACTATTATACAGCACCGAAACTTGCCAAATACCTTTCAGAGCACGGCATTGGCTCCTGTGGCACTGTCAAAAGTAATCGTGTCCACTTCCCTAAATTCCCAGAGGCAGGAACCTTGCAGCGAGGAGACGTGCACCTACGCAAGTCTGAGAAGATGCTGGCAATACGGTGGCATGACAAGAGGGTCGTGCACATGCTCACCACCGTACATAAGGGGGAAATGACAGACAGTGGGAAGGTCGACCGTAGGACAGGCGAACCTGTGATGAAACCTGATGCTGTGTTAGACTACAATATCAACATGCAGCTGGTGGACAAGTCTGACATGATGATTGGTGAGATCAACTGCCTCAGGAAGAATACAAGGTGGTACAGGAAAGTTTTTCTGCATCTCATAGACATCATGATGCTGAACGCCTTCATCCTGTACAAGATGAAGGTCAAGCCACCCAAATCCTTCTCCCTGAGGTTGTTCGCCAGGACTTGTGTTCAGCAGCTGCTGGAAAGATATGGTAGGGTGACAGGAGCAACTCCAAGGCGCCATCCAGTAATACTTCCCGACAGACTTGAGCAGAGGGCGTACATGGATCGGCACAGACTGGTGCAAATGCCTGCCACAGGCAAGAGGAAGGCTGCGATCCGCAGGTGCCAGGTGTGTGCACATACCATCCGACGTACACCTGAGCACAAACGCACCTCTTGGCAGTGCACTGAGTGCCAGGTTCCCCTCTGTGTTACCTGCTTCTTTGAATACCACAGCCAGAAGCAGTTCTAAAAGGTGAAAATAATGTGTAAATAATCTGTAAATAATGTGTAAATAGCAAGTGAAAGCAATAGATGTTCAGTACATATGATTGAACAGTGTATTATAGTTTTATCTTACTGAAAGTGACAGTGAATAACATAGTGTAAGCAAAATAGAAGGGTAAATATTGAAAATACAATAGAAAATGTAAATAGTAATGTAAGTAATTAGTAATATAAGAATATGAGTACAAATACTTGATGTTATAACAGTGAAAGTGAATCCGTGGCTCTCTACATATTTTATTGAATGAAAAATTGAATGACTTCACTGACAATAAACTAATACTGCTGAAGGAAACTTATGGATAAAGACTCCAGATATATATAAGTGTTATATAGTAATAGAAATATAAAGTGTGAGGGGTTTTATGAATAATAAATGACAGAGTACCAAGAGCGAACTTGCGCAAGTGGGAAGGTCATCCGCGCTCGTAATTTTCATTGCTTTCTCAGTGTTTTTTTTTTGGAGTATGGATCCCAAACTACTTGATAATCATAGCGTAGTGTTTATAGTGTTAATATCTGGCTGTGGTAATCATATTACGGGTTGTCGGGAAGTTTAAAGTGGAGACTTCGTTACCCAACTTCAGAGATCTCCACAAGTCCTACGGTAATCGACGAAGGCTCAACAAACATCCCAGGAGAAAGCTGAAGGTATGTGCCATAAGCATGTGTAATTTTAATATTCTAGGACTAATAACTGATTTTTGGCTAATATTTTTTGAGAGTCTGTCGGAGCCCGAATAACCACGCGGGACACACAAAACATTGGTAAACATGCCCGCGGTGTAAGGGTTAAAGGGGCAAAACATAGTTTGGCTCCAATATGTTGATGATATCCTGTGCTTCTGGCCTAACAGTCTTCCCATTGACGAATTTCTCCTGAAATTTAATTCGTTAGTCCCATCAATAAAGTTTACTCATAAGATGGAAATGGATAATTAACTGCCATTTTTGGATGTGAAAGTTATCAGGGACCAAAGTGTTTTGAAGACTAAAGTATAGAGAAAACCTACAAATATTATGTCGTGCATTATTATGCAAACCATCACATTAATGTAAAAAGATCTGTGTTCATATCCAATCCATGTACAGTACTTGAGAGCATACAGAATTTCAGACCCAGAATTTTTAGATGAACTAAAAATGATTCAGAGCATTGGAAAGAAGCCAAAATATCTATCAAATATACTAACTCAGTGCCACAATACAGCCAAGAAACGATTCCTTGAAGGGAAAACTAACAAGCCAGATCGCCAGAATATTCAAAGAACCCTTGTCCTCCCCCTCCATGAAAATTTCCTCGATGTTGTTCACATACTGAAGAAACTTAATGTACAAGTAGTATGCAAATATAAGAACACCATAAAAAAAAAAAAAAATCATCAAGAACAGCCCATTCAGTATTTCAAGCATTGTTTACAGAATCCCTTGTAAAAGTTGTAACGAATTTTACATAGGACAATCTTGGAAAGATTTGGAAACTAGAATCCCACAGCATAAATATAATATAAGGACATCCCAACAGAGTAATGGTTTATTTCAGCACAAAGCATCCAGTGATCAAAATACTGAATGGGCAGGCTCTAAGATTCTATCTATCTATCTATCTATATACCTAGGCTGCTTCCTCCAAGGAAAGGGAGGTAGCCGAGACAGAACGACACACTCCCCATTTACTCATCCATTCAAACACATTCATTCGCATCTTAGCCCCAAAGGGGAGAACGGACAGATCCTTACCACACCACACCGCACAAGGGTCAACTGCGCAATGCAATCAGTGACATCCGCAGCAGGGCCCTACAGCAGAACTGGTTTACCCCTGCCACATCATAACAGACCCATCCCCTTACCCGCACCTGACCCGACTAGCTGATCAGACCAAATGCGGGAGAATATCCCTTCAGGGCTGCGTCATCACTTATTCATTCACAATTTTTCTCCATTTATTTCTGTCACGCACAGCCACTCTTCCTTGCTCAACAGACATCCCTCTCGCATCCAACGCTCTCTTCACACTGTCCATCCATCCTATTCGTGGTCTTCCTCTCAGCCTTACACCTCTCACATCAGATCAAGTTATCTTTTCACCAATCGCTCATTATCCATTCTCTCCATATGCCCAAACCATCGCATCGCAACCTCTGCTCAAGCTCTACCAGCCATCTCCCGAACAACTCCAGCTCCTCTCCTTCGCATCTTCATCATTTCGCACCCGATCCACGTTACGCGTCACTCCAAAACCCACACATACTCCTCAGACACCTCATCTCCATTACATTCAAACTTTTTTCCTCTCTGCTACACCCATATTCCATGTTTCAGCCCCACATAACGCAGTCGGTACCTACAACACCCTCATACAGCCTTCTCTTTACATCCATTCTAAACCAAACGACATTTAAACACTTTTCATTCCTCAGCACTCTTTCCTACTTTCCATTTATTCTAAACTTCACTTCTGCATCTATTCTTCCATCCACAGCAACATGTGACCCTAGATATTTAAAAACACTCTACCTCCTCAAGCAACTCACCATTCAAAACTATAATTCATCCCCCTACCATCTATCAACCTCCCTTACACACTACTTCATCACTTTACTCCTATTCTCATTTACTTTCAATTTCACCTTCTCCTCTTTCACCATATACACCCTTCCAAACCTCCTCTACCAACTGTCATCAATCTCTTCTCCCAATCAGTCACCACAGTGCAGTATCATCTGCAAACAGCAGCTGCTTCAGATTCCACTCTCCCACCATCAACATTTACCAGACTCCAGTCCTCCACCTAAAACTCTTGCATTCACCTCCCTTACAACACCATCCATGTAAATATTAAACAACCATAAGGCGACATCACACATCCCTTTCATCAGTTCCCACTCTCTGACGTGGAAACCAATCACTCACAGCATTTCCCACTCTTACACACGCTCTACTACTTACATAAAAACTTTTCACCCCTTTTAGTAACCTACCATCAAGTCCATACAATCTTAAAACAGTCCACAGAGTCTCCCTATCAATTCTATCATATGCTTTCTCTAAATCCATAAATGCCCAAAACACATCCTTGCCTTTTGCTATATTCTAGCAAGATCAAATAGCTTTGATAAAAGAAATGTAATAGAATGTTGCCTAATTTCTGGCACATATGAAAAGAATGTAAACATGAGCTATGGTCATTTAAGTGTGATAAATTGTTTGCTGAATTAATTTTAAAGCAGTATCCCCCAGACTAATAAATGATTGTTCCATGTTGTCTCCTAGTAGTGTTGTCACTCCTGTGTGGGACACACCTAGCAATAAGCCTCTAGGCCTTAAGTTAAGCAGCATTATTTACCCCCCCCCCTTTTTGTCAGGTGCATCCCTAAGGAAAAAAGCTCAGGTACCTATTGGTCTGTGCATCGCTCATTTTTAAATTCAGGTCATCCTTTGTGGAGTGCCACTCCCTGCTGCAGGTGTCTGTAAGTTAAGCCACAGGTAAAAATCAGGTACCTATTCTTCTGTGTATTGATCGGTTTTACTTCAGGTCATCCGTTTGTTCTGTGTGCCACTCCCTGCTGCGGGTGTGCAAAAAAAAAATCAGCTCTTTACGTTTCTGTCTCACTCTGAAGATGTAATATACGAAAGTATTCACTGTCGCTCCTTTCATTTCTCCTGTGGTTGTTTTGCATACATATCTTCACGGTGAAAGAGTGAAGTTTTATAACTATGTATATATATATATATATATATATATATATATATATATATATATATATATATATATATATATATATATATATATACTGTATATATATATATATATATATATATATATATATATATATATATATATATATATATATATATATATATATATATATATATATATATATATATATATATATATGTATGTGTGTGTGTGTGTGTGTGTGTGTGTGTGTGTGTGTGAGTAAAAAGGTACCAAAGGCTAGGGACCTGCAAACAATTCCTTCCAAGAAAAAAAAAAATAATAATATTGAGCCAAATTCAAGATCTGTTCGAGATGCCTGGACACATTGCGTTTGAAAGATTGGAGATCATAGGAAGTAGGAAATACAAACAGAGGGAGACAGTTCCAGAGTTGACCTGTTCAGTAAATGAAGGACTGGGAGTAACGCTTAACTCTTGCATTAGAGAGTTGGTCAGAAAAGGGATGAGAGTTTGTTGCTAGACAGTGCTACGTTCCCGTCGTAGAGGTGGTGGGATGCAAGCAGACAGTTCAGAGGAGCAGTGACCATGGAAGTAACGATAGAAAAGAGATAAAGAGGCAACAGAGCGGCGAAGAGACAGAGGTTGAAGGAAGCCAGTACGAGGAGGAGAGCTGATGAGACGAAAAGCCTTTGACTCCACATTATTGAGAAGAGCTGTATGTGGGGAGCCTCCCCACACATGAGAGGTGTACTCTACACAGGGGTAAAGAATGTACAGGGGTAAATAATGTGCAGTGGTAAAGAATGTACAGAGTCAGCTTAGCACACCCAATCCCTTGAAAGCTGATTTTACAAGAGATGTAATATGATCTCTCCAAGATAAACCCCGAATGAATGAAACCCCAAGCATGTTCAAGATTGATGCAGGATGAGTTGGATATTATTAAACATTAGGGTACTCCTGTGGAAAATTCTGTCGGGTTGATAGGTGCTTTTCCTCCATCACTTCCCCCCACTTACTTTCTCATGGCTAACATTAAAATTTCTTCAGCTGATGTATTTTCTGCCATCACAGGCCTCAATATAAACAAGGGATACGGGCCTGATGGAGTCTCTCCTGTTCTTCTCAAGAACTGTGCTTCTGTGCTTACACCCTGCCTAGACAAACTCTCTCGCCTTTGTCTTTCCACTTGTACCTTTCCTTCTTGCTGGAAGTTTGCTCTCATTCAGCCAGTCCCAAAGAAGGGTGACAATTCCCATCCCTCTAACTATCGTCCAATTCCTTTAACATCCTGTGTCTAAAAAGTTTTCAAGTCAGTTCTAATAGAAAAATTTTAAAGCATCTTTCCTATCACAACCTACTTTCTGATCGTCAGTATGGGTTCTGTCCGGGACACTCCACTGGCGATCTTCTCACCTACCTTTCAGACTCCTGGTCATCCTCATTTCGGGACTTTGGCGATAGTTTTACCATTGCTCTTGACATTTCAAAGACTTCCGATCGAGTCTGGCATAAATCTTTAATTTCCAGACTACCCTCTTACGGTTTCTATCCTTCTAACTGTGCCTTCATCTCTAGTTTCCTTTCTGCTCATTCTATATCGTTCTTCTCCTAGATCTATCAACAGTGGTGTTCCTCAGGGCTCTGCCCTATCACCAACTCTCTTCCTTTTATTCATCAATAACCTTCGAAGCTGTATATCTAACCCTATCCACTCATACGCTGATGTCTCCACCCTCCATCTTTCCATTCGGTTCCCACAACTCCCACCTCAGCAGTTACTTCAACAAACAAGGGATGAGGCTATGGCACACCTAATGTCTCACTTGGCTCGTATCTCTGACTGGGGTAAAAATAATCTTGTTGTTTTTAATGCATCAAAAACTCAGTTCTTACACCTATCAACCCGACAAAATCTTCCACAGGTATACCCACTGATGTTTAATAATATTCAGCTTAATCCTGCATCATCCTTGAACATGCTTGGGGTTTCATTTACTTGGGACTTATCTTGGAAAGATCATGTTACATCTCTTGTAAAATCTGCTTCCAAGAGATTATGTGTGCTAAGCCGACTCCGTTCCTTCTTTACCCCTGCACAATTGTTGACTCTATACATGGGTTTTATCTGCCCCTGTGTGGAGTACAACTCCCCATAGTGTGGGAGGCTCCCCACATGTCACAGCTTCTTCACAATAGGGTGGAGTTAAAGTCTTTTCGTATCATTAACTCTCCTCCTTTTACTGACTTCCTTTAACCTTTGTCTCTTTGCCACACTGTTGCATCTTTATCTCTTTTCTCTTGCTACATCAATAGTCACTGCTGCTCTGAACTGTCTGCATGCATTCCTCCACCTCTACTATGGGCGTGTAGCACCCATATAGCAGGAAACTCTCATCCCCTTTCTGTCCAACTTTCTAATGCACTGAGTTAAATCGTTACTCCCAGTCCCTTCAATTATGCTACCAGGTCAACTCTGAAACTGTCTCCCTCTGTCTGTATTTCCTGTTCCTATGATCTCCAGTCTTTCAAATGCAATGTGTCCAGGTATCTTGAAATGATCGGATCTTGAATTTGGCTTTCTCTTGTATTTAGTTTTTCTCTTGGAAGGAACAGTTATTGCGGGCTCGTGGCCATTGGTTCCTTCTTCCTCGCAAAAAAAAAAAAAAAAAAAAAAAAAAAAAGTCTTTGATGCATTAAAAACAAGATTACTTTTACTCCAGTCGGAGATACGAACCAAGTCAGACATTAGATGTGCCATAGCCGCATCCCATGATTCTTGAAGTAACTGCTTGGATGAACGTTGTTGGAACCGAATGGAAAGGTGAAGAGTGGAATCATCAGTGTACGAGTGGATAGGGTTAGATGTACAGCTTAGAAGATAATTTATGAATGAATGGAAGAGAGTTGGTGATGGGACAGAGCCCTGAGGAACACCACTGTTGATAGATCTAGGAGATGAACGATGGCCGTCTACAACAGCAGCTATAGAACGACCAGAAAGGAAGCTGTAGATGAAGGCACAGATAGATGAATAGAAACCGTAAGAGGGCAGTTTGGAAATAAACATTTATGCCAGACTCGATTGAAAGCCCTTGAGATGTCAAGTGCAACAGCAAAGCTTTCGCCAAAGTCGTGAAAGGAGGATGACCAGGAGTCCGAAAGGTAGGCGAGAAGATCACCAGTGGAGTGTCCCTGACAGAAACCATACTGACGATCAGAAAGTAGGTTGTGATAGGAAAGATACTTTAAAATTTTTCTGTTAAGAATAGACTCGAAAACTTTTGAGACACAGGATGCTAAAGTAATTGGACGATAGTTAGAGGGTTGGGAATGGTCACCCTTCTTTAGGACTGGCTGAATAAGAGCAAACTTCCAGCAAGAAGGAAAGGTACAAGTTGAAAGACAAAGGTAGAAGAGTTTACCTAAGCATGGTGTATGTACAGAAGCACAGTTCTTGAGGACAAGAGGGACCCCATCAGGCCCACATGCCTTGTTAGTATTGAGACCAGTGATGGCAGAAAATACAGCAGCTGAAGAAATTTTAATGTCAGCCATGAGGAAGTCAAAGGGAGAAAGTGATGGAGGAACAACACCGGAATCATCAACGTTGGAACTGGAGGAGAAAGTCTGAGTGAGGAGATCTGCTTTGTCAGTAGAAGAAATAGCTACAGACCCATCAGAGTAGAAAAAAGGAGGGAAGAATGGTGAGGTAAAGTTCTTCGAAAGGTTTTTGGCAAGATGCCAAAAGGAGTGGGAAGAATTCGGTTTAGAGAGTTGAGAACATTTAGTGCAGATGAAATTATTTTTAGCAGAGCAATTAACAGAATTGGCACGATTCCAGGTAGAAGCATATAAAAGATGTGATTCAGGGGTGAGTTGGCTCTGGTACCTTTTAAAGGCCTTCTCCTTGCTGCGGACAGCATTAGAACAAGCGTGATTAAGCCAAGGCTTTCTTGCATTAGTTAAAGGATATAAAAAAGGAATGTATGCTTCCATGCCCAAGAGAATAACCTCCATATTGCGCAAGACACACTCAGATGGCTCCCAGCCATGGAAGCAATAATCATTCTGGGGAAAATCAAAGAAGTACTGCCTGAGGGTCTCCCAATCCGCAGCACTAAAGTGCCACATTCGACGTTTCCTTGGAGGGTCCACAGGCCGTACCAGAGCGATAGGACAGGTTAAGGTAATAAGGCTGTGATCAGAGGAGCCCAATGGAGAGGAGAGATTAACTGCGTAAGCAGAAGGATTAGTTGTAAGGAAGAGGTCAAGTATGTTAGAACTCCCTCCATGGCGGTCAGGGATAGGATACATGTAGGGTGCTGTACAAGCTGCTGTAGGTCATCAAGGATAGAGAAGATGTAAGCTTGTACACCAGGTGGATCAGTGAAAGGAGAGGAGAGCCAAAGGTGGTGGTGAACATTAAAATCTCCTAGAACGGAGATTTCAGAGAAAGGAGAAATGGATAGAATGTGTTCCATCATAGAAGTATGATAGTCGGGAGCACTTTGATAGTCATGCAATTAGGGATAAGTAAAGATATTTAGTCAGAGAATGTCAAATATATATATATATATATATATATATATATATATATATATATATATATATATATATATATATATATTTATATATTTATATATGTATATATATATATATATATATATATATATATATATATATATATATATATTTATATATTTATATATATGTATATATATATATATATATATATATATATATATATATATATATATGTATATATATATATATATATATATATATATATATATATATATATATATATATATATATATAATATAGCACTGGTCGTGTGTTCGTGTGTCTTGTGTATTTTGGGCAGCCGAAACTACACATTCAAATCGCACCAAAATTACAAAATAGAAAAAATTTGCTGACGTAAAAAAACTTGGTCCCATCACGTATTGAAAACTTTTTACTATATTTAATGGGCGATCACATTATGACCAAAACGCTGCCCTGAGCCCGGCGTTAGATTCCTGGCTAATTCTTGCCCAGAGGTAGAACTACAGTGTAAACTGTAGCATAGAAGCCGTGTGTGTGTGTGTGTACTTCTGATTCAGGGTTAGACAACTTGGCTTCCATTCCAAGCTGCAAAATAAAAAAATGTGTGTATATATATATATATATATATATATATATATATATATATATATATATATATATATATATATATATATATATATATATATATATATATATATATATATATATATATATATATATATAAAACATAGCACTAGCTGTGTGTCTGTGTGTATTTTGGGCAGCCGAAACTACACATTCAAATCGCACCAAAATTGGCACAAAAATAGAAAAAAATTTGCTGACGTAAAAAAAACTTGGTCCCATCACGATTGAAAAACTTTTACTATATTTAATGGGCGATCACATTATGACCAAAAAACGCTGCTCCCTGAGCCCGGCATAGGATCTCCGAAGAATTTTTTGCCCAGAGGTAGAACTACAGTAAACTGTAGCAGTAGCCGTGTGTGTGTGTGTGTACTTCGGACTTGTGTTGGGACAACTTGGCTTCCATTCCCGAAGCTGCAAATAACACGATCAATTGGTTAGCTGCAAAAAATCCAAATGACATTGTTATACTAGAACAACACATAAACGCGAGAGCCCTCTGGCAGGAGAAAAGGAGGCCCGAAGGGGCCCAATAGAATTGTGTGTGTGTATATATATATATATATATATATATATATATATATATATATATATATATATATATATATATATATATATATATATATTATATATATATATATATATATATATATATATATATATATATATATATATATATATATATATATATATATTATATGAGAGTGGACGAATGAAGCTCTGTAAATTCTTCTTCTTGCAAACGAGTTACAGTAAGATGATATTACATGACATCACTGAGAAAACTGTAACACCAGAGTGTGTTAGTTACACAAAATAAAGTAGGGCTATTGTTGCCAAAGAGCCAGTAATAAGTTCCATGTTTTTCCCAATTCTGCAACAGGAAGGGTAGTGTAGAAAGAATGCTGGGAGAAAATGAGATGAAGTCCCAGAGCTAAGTCTATTGTTCTGATAAATACTAGAGGGACTGCCAATACTGAAACAATAGATAGGATGAATGGTAGCCAGTCTGACATCCTCCGTAGGTGTCTAGTGACTCTAACGCCAGAGTGAAACAGCCAGTTGTTGATAGTTAATCTTCTGTGAAGGTGGAGGCAGAATGCCTTACACAGTTCCTTACCTGTGTTGTAACTAGAGCCATGATGACGAAATTCTTTCGTGATAGTGATATTTTTAATAATAATGAGGTATCAGATGATACTTCTCCCGTTGATACTTTCTTTCCTCAATATACTGACTAAGACGTTGAGGGCTCATCACACAGAGATCTGATCTAGAGATAGCAGCTTTACCTTTGTAGTGAGTGAGCAGGTTTGCGACTGAGTAGTCTGTGTTCATACCTCAATGGTGTGTTGATGCATCGGCGGAGATCCCCCCCCCCCTCTCCACACGCTGCTCATCATGACGAGTGAGAGAATGTACATCAAGTTGTTCCCAAGGTATGGAGGCACGAGACTATAGCCACTGCTCCTGTTTCAGTTGTGGAAGGACACTAAGGGACAAGGAAGGCTCTGTTCCACATCGGGCAACATTTCTACTGGCATGGAATTCACTGGGACGTTTCCCGGTATTGTATGTCAAACCACACCTACCAGCTGGTTGGTAATTGTAACAAGCCTATGTCTGTGACGCAACTGTTTCCACTTCCTGTCTTTGGTGTCCCATTCTCAGTGGTCTTTTTGATATTGTTGGCTGTCTGTCAAAGACTTTCTCAGGACACCAGTATATTCTTAATATATTGAACATGGCCGCTAGGTATCCTGAAGCCATTTCCTTGAGAAACCTTTAAGCTAAAGCAGTGGTAAAGGAGATGGTAATTTTTTTTTCACTAGGTTTCATCTACCAAAAGAGGTGCAGTCAGATCAGGGACACAATATTATGTCAAAATCAATCAGGCAAACTCTTAAGAAGTTCATGATATCCCAGATCACCTCCTTGGTCTAATATCCTCGGAGTCAGGGAGAACTGTGGAGATGTCATCCCACCCTCGAACAGATGTTAAAGAAATGTTTTATTGTTCACGAAAATGACAGGGACAAAGGGCTTTCCCTCCCATTGTTTGCCCCTAGCGAGTTGTCAAATGCGTCCTTAATGTACTCTCCATTTAATTAGACGTGAGAGGTTCATTTTACCTTAGGAACATTCGGTCAGTGATGATGCAAGTCAGTGTGTTACCCTATGTTTCAGATTTTAATGAATCACTAGCTAAGAGTTTGTAAGTAGTTTAGGCCATTTTGGAGTCTTCTCAAAGAAAAATGATTAGTTGTTATGATTAAAGGAAGCAGGCTTGGATCAGTGTCTCACCAAGGAAACGAAGCTCTAGTATTGATTCCTTTTTGTGGACAACCATTACAGACAAGTTTCTCAGGCATTTATGTAGTAGAGAAGAGGGCAGGTAATGTTAATTATTTCATTCGGACCCCGAACTATAGGAAAGCCCGAAAGTATTGCTGTGTCAACATGCTGAAAAAATACAAGTGAGAGGATGCAGGACCCTCTAGTGCTGGATATGTGGTGTCAGCTGCTGAGACAGTGGATAAGAATGGCTGCCTCTTGATGTCAGACCCGATTGCCACTTGGAGAGATAACCAGCAGGCGTGGACGGAGTAATGATAATCTCTCTCACTTTCTCTCTCGCTTACCAGCTGAACTGCACACTAACATGACTACCCTTGTAGAGAAGTATCCTGATGTTTTCCGGAATACCCCTGGGCAACTTAGCAAACTGTAGATAGAGATGCCAGTCCTGTGATGCAGTCCCCAGACTGTGCAAGTCTGCATAGTTCTCCAGTAGAAACTGACCTACCAAAAAGACAGAGGGTCCCCGGTCACTTTAGCTCAAGAGCCCTGAGGGTCTATCGGTTTTTGTATAGAGTACCATACGGATAATTCCCACATTATGACTGACACCTACCCACTTACTGGAGTAGATGACTGTATCAACAATATAGGTGGTGCAAAGTTGATATACTGAAAGGGTATTAGCATGTCCCATTTACAGAAATTACCCAAGATTTTTTTTTTTTTTTTTTTTTTTTTTGTGGCTGGTGGTCATACAAACGCATAGTCATGACCTACGATTTGGTAAATGCCCCACCCACATTCCGAAAGCGTTAATGATAAATTGTTACTCTTAATACCAAGGGATGTCTCTCATACAATGATGATTTGGTAATATTCACCAACTCCTGGGAAGAATACTTAATCAAACTAGATGCCTTGGTTCAGAGACTGCTATCTGCTAACTTAGTAATCAACCTATCTAAGTGAAGTTAAGTCCCAGCTTCAGGACTCAGGCTACATGGTAGGAATGGGTAAAGTAAATCCGCCTAATGACAAAGTTGAGGTCATTGTTAACTTTTGGCAGCCCAAGAAAAAAAGCAAGTTGGAGAGATTTTTAGCTATTGTGGGTTACTGCAAGAGGGTTGTTTTTCATTTCTATGATGCTGTAGCTCCTCTCACAGAACCGCTAAGAAAAGGCTCAAGTATGATTGGAATGCAGAATGTGAAGAGTCACTTTCAAAAGTTACGGTGATTCGGTCTAGTCAGCCTGTGCTCCAAGCCCCCAATCTCGATGAAATTATAAATAGGTTTTAAAGTTGGTGGTCTTGGTGCCGGTGCATGCCTGTTGCAAGATAATAATCATGCTGTTCAATTACCTTTTTCTTATTTTGTATAAGAATTTAATGTTGCACAAAAGAATCATTTCACAACTGAAAATGAGCTACTCTGTATTCGTATCTGCCCTGCAACATTTTTCAGTGTATAAGTGCTGGTTCAGGTTCAACCCTATTGCTGTGTATACAGATTACAATCCTCTTGCCATTCAGAGATTTGAGGAGATGTAAATCAACATTTTAACTCCGCTGGGTCCTAGTCCTCCAAGAGTATGTTCTGGAGGTTCAGCAAATCAAGGAGGAAGTTAACGTTTTTGCAGATTGTTTGTCTAAGATTTAACTTAATGATATGCATAAATATTTCTCCTTGAAATTTCATTCTTCAGGACAGGAAGTGTTATTATCCTGCTATCATCAGCTGCTAATCTAGGGGACTGACAGCTGCTATCACAGACCACTAATCTGTACCAAATGTGGGATGTTTACTGAAGCTGCGACTTGTCTCGGCTGACTTCCTGGTTCCAGCTCAATTTGACAAATTTTTGCTCAGGTGTGATATGGTTTGGAAGGCACCCGTATTGAAGATGAGCGTAAGGGTCAACTCATGTATTACACAGAGGAAAATGAGGCTGAGCCGAACTCAGATGATGAGCACTGTTCCCATAGAATGTTGCAGCCAGTCACAGCAGAATGACCCGGTGTGACCAGCCTCTTAAGGAAATTACTGGGAGGAGATATAGTCCTGCTGCTAGATAGATTAGTGGATAAGAGGTGTGGCTGCCGAGCTATACTGAGAAGCTAGAGGATGGAAGAGCCAGTCACTCTTTCTCTTCTCAAGTCCAGCCTCTTCAAAGTCACTATCCTTAGTTTAAGTTGTCTTGTGATCGTTAGAAGTACTCCATGACGTCGCATCATAAGTTAAGTAATTTGTATTAATGTTAGCTTGTACAGAGCACCTAGTAACGCAATTTGTCCCCATCCAGCATGTACTCTGTTAGCAGAAGTGTCTGACTGATCTTTGAGTATGTTGACTTTCCAGTTAGGTTAAGAATGTCTCTCTGTGCACTTGTTTAAAAAATATATAAGAACCCAATTCTTGCTGTGTGTTGCTAAGGAACTTTTGAATAAAGTAAGTTATTTGTTCATAATTGCACTGACTTTGATTTGAACCCACTGAGACTTAGATAATCCTGCACGGTCTGTAACAAGATAGTAAGAGGATTGGAGATGCATGTAGACGAAAAGCCATTGTCTCCCCTCTTTTTGGAAGTGCTGTATGTTGGAAGACATTACATATACGAAATGTACTACTCACGGGGTGAATAGTAATCTTTTATGCAGTAAAATCAATAATTGTACACAGGCAATGAAAAGAATGGATGGTTTAGCACACCCAATCTATTGGAAACTTCTACAGAGAGAGGTAACGTGACTACTCTAATGATTGGTCCAGAGAAGAAGAAACTCTGATATGATATATACACACTGATGAAGGGCTGAGTTATGTGTTGCTATTGTTACATAGCCTATGATTGCCATCATCCTTTGTGTAATTTTAACGCACAGTTGCTGCATGTTTGATCACGAGCGTGTTCTGCCTCAGTCCCCCCTTCTAACCGCTATAGTAGAGTGAGTCGACATCTCTGTTATACTATGTGATTGTCATCTCTTTGTCCCCATGGCTTCATTTAAGGCCAGCCTGCCACAGGTTAGTATCAAGCTCTCCTGGCCCCTATGAGCAATGAGCTCAGTCTCTGCATCATGGCCACTTAGATCTGCTCCTCATTTTGTTCACATCTCTATCCTCCTCCTGTACAGATATTATTATTGTGTGTGGTCAAGAAATCTCCAACCATCTAGCAGCTGTGTGTAATTTGAGTATAACTGTTGTTGTATTTTTTTCTTGTACTGTATAGCATAAGTTTAATTTGTAGGTCTAGTGAAGTTTTTGTAATTCGTGTGGGGTTCTTTATGT